>NC_041387.1:593792684-593863780 GCF_002162155.2 Triticum dicoccoides | reverse complement strand
GCGAATACGGAGTCGCAGCTAAGCCCACGAGTGAGAGGATTGCTCTTCACTCGGAATGTTGTTTTTGAATTTAAGCAAACCGGGTTCGCGGATAAGCCTCCGAGTGAGAGGATTGCTCTTCACTCGGAGTGTATTTTGAACTTAGGCGAATCGGGTTCGTGGCTAAGCCCCGAGTGAGAGGATTGCTCTTCAGTCGAAGTGTATTTTATACTTAGGCGAATACGGGGTCGCAGCTAAGCCCCCGAGTGAGAGGATTGCTTTCAGTCGGAGTGTTGTTTTTGAACTTAGGCGAATCGGGTTCAGGGCTAAGCCTCCGAGTGAGACGATTGCTCTTCACTCGGAGTGTATTTTGTACTTAGGTGAATCGGGTTCGCGGCTAAGCCCCTAAGTGGGAGGATTGCTCTTCACTCGGAGTGTATTTTAAACTAGGCGAACCGGGTTCGTGGCTAAGCCACCCACTGGGGGATTTTAACACAAGTACATGCGAAAACAATCAATTTGCGACTGCGGAAATCATGTCTTTGATAAACAATCTGAAAAGTACTTCTTATTACATCTTGATGATCCGAGTGTTTTAGGTATAAAAGCGGCAGAGCAGATCTGCGTTCCAGGAGCGCGGCTCATCCTTCTTCTTGGCAGCGTTGTAGAGGTGATAAGCTTCATTGTGCAGCACCTTAGTGATGAGGAAGGGGCCTTCCCAGGTAGGGGCGAGCTTGTGCGACTATTGCTGATCCACTCGGAGCACAAGGTCTCCTTCCTGAAACGCACGACCCCTGACATTTTGCGTGTGGAATTGACGAAGATCTTGCTGATAGATGGTCGACCGGATCAAAGCCATCTCCCTCTCCTCTTCCAGAAGATCAACAACATATTGACATGCTTGCTCGGCTTCAGCTTCTGAGAAGAGTTGCACTCGGGGCACATTATGGAGCAAGTCGCTCAGAAGCACTACTTCGACTCCATATACTAGGAAGAAAGGAGTTCGACCAGTTAACCGGTTGGGAGTTGTCCTCAAACCCCACAAAATGGAAGGCAACTCAGTCACCCAAGCTCCCGCTGCATGCTTGAGGTCGCGCATCAACCGGGGTTTTAGCCCTTGTAGGATCAAACCATTTGCTCTTTCGGCTTCCCATTCGACTATGGGTGCGCAACGGATGTGTAGTCGACCCGAGTGCCTTGGGAAGCACAAAAAGCTCTGAATTCATCGGAATCAAAGTTTTAACCATTATATGTGATGATGTTGTGCGGAACTCCATATCTCAGTATTAACTCTCTGATCAAAGTGATGGTTGTGCTTGAGTCGAGGTTCTTGATGGGTATGGCTTCAATCCACTTAGTGAACTTGTCGACTGCCACGAGAACATAGGTGAAGCCGCTTCTGCCAGTCCTCAAGGGCCCAACCATGTCAAGTTCCCAAATAGCAAGTGGCCAGACGAGTGGAATAGTCTTCAAGGCCGATGCAGACTTGTGGGACATGTTTGAGTAAAACTGGCAACCTTCGCACTTCTCAGCTATCTCTTTAGCCATTTCATTTGCCCGCGGCCAGTAGAATCCTGCTCGGTATGCTTTGGCCACGATGGTCTGTGAGGATGCATGGTGACCACAGGTCCCCGAGTGGATCTCATTTAAGATCAGTCGACCCTCTTCTGGAGTGATGCACCACTGAGCAACACCAGTTACACTTTCTCTGAAAAGATGATCACCTATAACTGTGAAGGCTTTGGATCTGCACACGATCTGATGAGCCTCATCCTCATCTTCTGGGGGATCTCTCTTGAATAGATATGCAATGTACGACACTGTCTAGTCGGGGATGATCACCAAAATCTCCATGATTAGGTCAACAACTGCTGGGACTTCAACTTCAGTCGGATTAGATGAACTTATCGGTTGTGGGGGCTCCTCTGTAAAGGGATATTCTTGAAGCGACAGGGTGTGGAGATGTTCCAAGAACACATTACTGGGAATAGGCTTTCGAGTGGAACCTATTTTCGCCAGATCATCAGCTGCTTGATTCTTGAGTCGGAGTATGTGGTGGAGCTCCAACCCTTCAAACTTCTTATCTAATTTTCTCACTGTGTTACAGTATCCAGTCATGGCAGGGCTCTAGATATCCCACTCCTTCATCACTTGATTTACTACCAAATCTAAGTCGCCATAAACCATCAGGCGACGGACGCCAAGTGAAATGGCCATACGCAACCCATATAAAAGTGCTTTTTACTCAACTTCATTGTTGGAAGAATCAAAGTGATTCTGCAATACATAACTGAGTTTGTCACCTCTTCGGGATACCAGAACTACCCCAACACTAGAACCATTCAACATCTTATATTTTTCAAAGAACATGGTCCAGTGTTCCAAGTGGACTTGAGTCAGTTGCTGTTGCTCAATCCACTCGGCCAAGAAATATGCAATGCCTGAGACTTAATAGCCTTCTTTGATTCAAACTCAATATCAAGAGGAAGGAGTTCAATATCCCACTTAGCCACTCGAACACTTTCTTCTCGATTGTTCAAAATCTCTGACAATGGAGCATCACTGACGACTGAAACCGAGTGATCTGCAAAGTAATGTGCAACTTTCTTCGTGGTCATATAGATTCCATAGACTAGCTTCTGGTAATGCGGATACCTTTGCTTGGACGGAGTCAAAACTTTAGAAATGTAGTACACTGGGTGTTGAACTTTATAGACTTTGCCATCTTCCTCCCGCTCGACCATGAGCAATGTGCTGACAACTTGACTAGTGGCTGCCATATATAACAATAGAGGCTCTTTGCTGACTGGAGCAGAAAGCACCGGTTGGGTGGAAAGCAGAGCTTTGAGCTCTACAAACACTGCTTCAACTTCAGGAGTCCATTTGAATGTATCACACTTTTTCATTAGTCGGTAAAGAGGCAATGCCTTTTCATCGAGGCGAGAAATGAATCGACTCAATGCTGCCAAACAACCCGTAAGATTCTGAACATCATGGACACACATGGCGTTTCATTCGGACAATTGCTCCAATCTTTTCCGAGTTTGCATCGATTCCTCGTTCAGAAACAAGAAAACCGAGCAAGTTCCCTCCTAGGACTCCGAATGTGCACTTGGATGGATTAAGCTTGATGTCATATCTTCTCAGGTTGGCAAATGTTTCAGCGAGGTCACTCAGCAGGTCAGAACTCTTGCATGACTTGACCATGATATCATGCATGTATGCTTCCATGTTCCGACTAATTTGAGTGAGCAGGCACTTCTGTATCATGGCATGAACGTGACTCCAGCATTCTTCAGACCAAAAGGCATGGTAATATAGCAAAAACACCCGAATGGGGTGATGAAGGCTATTTTTATTTCATCGGATCCATACAGACGGATCTTAAGGTACCCGGAATATGCATCCAAGAAGGATAAACGCGCACACCCTACCATCGAGTCAGCGATGTGATCGATGCGGGGGAGAGGAAAATGATCTTTCAGGCTGGTCCGATTGATATGCTTGAATTTGATACACATATGAAGTGAATCATCTTTCTTAGGGACCATGATGACATTGGCCAGCCACTCGGAGTGGTAAATCTCGTGGATGAACTCAACTTCCAGGACCGTCGCCTTTCTCTTTTCCATGACGGACCGTCGGAGATGCTCTTTCACTAGTTTGGCTTTTGGGTCAACACGCAAACGGTGCTCCGCCAGCCCCCTAGGTACACCCGACATGTTAGAAGGTTTCCACGCAAAGATGTCCCAATTCTCACGAAGGAACTGGATGAGCGCGACTTCCTATTTGCAATCGACTGTCGTTGATATATGAGTCAGAGCTACATTGGGGTCTTCCGGGTGGATATGAACAGGTTTGGTTTCTCCAGCCGATTGAAACGCAGATTCTGAAGCAGGATTCTTGGACCGCAGCAGATCACTCAGATCTGCAGTTTTCTGGTATTCCTGCATCTCCACAGCTGCCATCTGCTCATCGGCAATCTTGGAGCCCTTCTGAAGGCACTCTTCTGCTCTTTGTCTGTTTCCTGTGACCGTGATCACACCTCTGGGATCGGGCATCTTCGTCTTGAGATATACATAACATGGTCGAGCCATGAAATGAGCATATGCGGGTCTGCCCCAGAATGGCATGATAAGCACTGTGGAAATCCACCACCTCAAATGTCAACTTTTCCTTGCGGTAATTCTTGGAATCACCGAAAACCACATCAAGAGTAATCTACCCAAGTGACTTTGCCTTTTTTCCAGGAATGACACCATGGAACTGCATGTTTCTCTCACTGAGTTTGGACATCGGAATGCCCATCCCTTCAAGGGTCTCAGCGTACAGAATGTTCAGACCACTTCCTCCATCCATAAGGACTTTAGTCAATCGGGTGCCCCCAATGACCGGGTCGACCACCAGCGCTTGCTGCCCAAGAGTAGCAACGAGTGCTGGGTGATCTGATTGGTCGAATGTAATGGGAGCCTTCGACCACTACAAGTACATCGTGGTTGCCGGAGCAACCATATTCACTTCCATGTTAATGAATTTCAGTCGAATCTTGCTTTCTATGTCAGCAAAAATCATCAAGGTAGCATTGACCTTAGGGTAACCATCATCTTCCTCTTTTTCATCCTCTTTATCTGATTCTTTCTCACTGGACTGATTCTCTTGAAAACTCTGAATCAGAAGTCGGCACTGCCGAGTGGTATGCTTGGGTTGAATCAAGTTACCCTCTCCCTCTTTCTTAGTGTGAATGTAACACGGCAGATCCAGAACGTCTTGGCCTAACTGATCTTTCACCTTCTTGGGTTTCCACTATGGTTTGGGTTTTCCTTTGAACTTCCCCTCTCCTGCATTCAGGACTGCAGCCTTAGTAGGACCTATAGGTTCGGCTTTATGTTTTTGCTTCTGACTGGAATTTCCAGCCATGAAGTCTTGGATGACTGTTTTTCCATTGACATTGCGGAGTCGGTCTTCCTCTTCACCATTAGCGTACCGAGTAGCTATTTCCATCATTCGGGTCAGAGTCATGTCTCCGGAACGACCAAAGTTCAGTGTAAGCTCTCTATATTGGACGCCTTCTTTGAAGGCACAAACCGCCTGGTGATCTAACACATTTTCCACTGTATGATGAAGGGTAGTCCATCTATGGATGAAGTCTCTCAAAGTTTCATTTGGCTTCTGAACGCAGTGTTGCAATTTAGTCAGCCCAGCAGGTCGCTTGCAAGTGCCATCAAATGTTTTGATGAACACTCGGGCCAAGTCATCCCAGCAGAAAATACTCCCAGGGTACAACTAAGTCAACCAGGCACTGGCCAAACCCTCAAGCATTAGGGGGAGGTGCTTCATGGCTACATCATCATTGCCACCACCAATCTGCATAGCCACTCAGTAGTCTTCCAGCCAGGTGTCTGGCTTTGATTCTCCGGTGAACTTACTCACGCCCGCTGCCAACCTGAAGTTGGGAGGGATCTCAGCAGATCGAATGGCCATACTGAAACATCCGGGCCCAGAAATAAATGCTCTGTTCCCAGTCGGATGATCTCTGCCTTGCCCTTCTTTGTTTTCTCGGCCTCTATTGAGCAAACCTTGCACATGAGTGACCTTGCATTGAACCCTAGTTTTCTAGGGTCGACCGAGACTCTCCACTCATCACCATACGGGTGCCTATCATCATACCGCCGGGGCGCGTACGACCCATCCCTCGGAGGGGGCGTAAGCACTCGATGCTGGTCATCATGGGAAAACTGACAATCATATTGCTTGTGGCCTTGCCCCAGGTACTGATCCTGGCGGGGACCAGGATCTTCATGACGTCGGGGTGACCTTGGACTATGTGCGGACTGAAATGTGTCTGCAACCACTGACCTACTATGAATTCCGTTACGCGACTGGGAGACAACAGAATTCTGTTCCCCAGCGGCTTTAAGCAATGCTCGGATATGCTCCAAACCTCTACCAACTTCTGAACATGACGGCTGAATTGACTCTTCTATGCGTGCTGCTGCTGCAACATTTTGGATCGGAGTACGGTATACCTGAGTTTCAGTCGGAAACAACTGTCGCACGCGTCGACTGGATTCGGGGATCTGCTGACGAGTACACTAGTCGAGTGCCTTCTGCAGATTCTCCAAACGCGTACGCTCAACCAAGGTGGCCAAGCACGCAGCCTCCAAAGCCCGAGACTCAGAGGTCTCCCCAATGATGGGGGGTCTGGAGCGACTGGACGTTGCGACGATGCAACTCTTCCCTCTGCTTTGCACTGAGGGCCTCGGGGATGTACTCATCATGATCTTGTGATGGGCCGGCGCCATTTTCACCACCGCCATCGCCGCCGTTGCAGCGAAATCCAGGCGGGCCGTGCTGGGAGTTGACCACGAGGACTTCCGCCGCTGGATCATTGCTCTCGCACTTGGAGAGGGAATCTGAGTGACCAGTCGGCAGATTGAACAGATCGTAAAGAGATTCGTCGGGCTCAATTGCCGCGACTTGAAGAGTGGTCGATTGACGAGCCACCACATGCTTCACCCACCGTTGGAGCCGCGAACGACCGGACCGCTAGCGATAGCGTGTGGTGCGGAGCGATGATGCCATCGGAGCTGGCCGATACTGGGTCGACGGCTGACAAAGAACAACGCCTCAAGAACTCGCATGGAAGTGCGCTGCCCCATGGACAGGGAGGGCCTTGACGTTGAGGGGAGCCTCTTGGAGCCAGGCGGAGTCGTTGGTGACAAAAACGAGTGCACCGAGACGGATCTCGCGGCCCAACGCCAAACCACCGCTGGAAACCATGTTGTCGGAGAATGAAATTTGCAACCCCACTAGAAGTCACTTAGATGCCTGCCCCAAGGTGGGCGCCAACTGTCATGGGAGTAAGTCTGACAGTAATAATAGGGGGTACGTAGGACGAGGCAAGGTCCTAGCTATGATGAGGTTGTACATGCAAGTTTACGAGTTCAGGCCCCTCTCGGAGGAGGTAATAGCCCTACGTCTCGGTGCCCTAACGCTTTGTTGACTGGATTATGCGTGGATGTTACAAGGAGTGCCTTTGATTATAGGGCAGAGCCTTGGGTAGGGTGTCTAGGTCAGGCCTAAGACCCTACCCTAGGTACATGTCCTCGTGAGGAACCTCTTCGGCAGTACCGTCCACGGATTTGACTCCTTCATCATAGGGATGGCTTGGGCGTTGTGGAAGCAAAGGAATGCAAGGGTGTTCAATCGAGCACACCAACAAAAAAAATCCTTCACAGCTAGTTGAACAGGTACTTCAAGAGATCAAGGATTGGAGAATGGCCAGTTTCGGTGTTGGAGGTCTAGACCCCTTCGTGAGAGAATGACCTAGGTGTGTCTGTCTGGTGTGGTGTGGGTGGGTTGCCATTTTGTCAGGACCCCGATCCTAAGTCACATCGATCTAGCATGTAACACATCATATCACTTTGCGTCCCCACGCACGGTATTCCCACGGGTGCCACCTTACCTAGCCTAGGACCGTTTGCGCCTTTTGGCTCACGTATATGATAGTGCCACTAGCATCCATATGACAAAGAACCCGGGCTGACATGGCTAGTCGTGAACCCAAAGTGGCCCTAACTTACAGGGACAGGCATACATGACCCAACAACGAACATGTCGGTCATCAGCGAGTGAATCCAGGCTGTAGCAACTGGGTTAGTAGGACTCGGTAAACCGGGCTGTAGCAGGCTAACAAGACTCCGGTATACACCACGTGACATTTCCCCAAAGGGACAGACACAGGAACGAAGAAGGACACATGCCGGCCAGCCTAAGTGTTCCGAAGCAGTAGCAAGCTACCAAGGCCCAGTGGAAGCACTAGGAGACATTTCCCGGTAAGAGAGGCTACCAAGGATAAACAACTAGATAGTCAGATCCCACACATATCAAGCATTTCAAATCATACACACAATATGCTCGATATGTGCAAATACAACATGGCATCCCAACATAACTCTATGACTCAAAGTATTTATCTAATAGGCTCCGAGGAGCGAGATATTACAAACATGAGTCTCATGACCCAACATTCAGAGCATACAAGTCAAAGCACAAGCATAAGCTTAACATGTCTGAGTACAGACATCTACAAATGAAAAAGGCTGAGAAGCCTGACTATCTACCAAATCCTGTTGAGGGCACAAGATCGTATCTGAGGTAACAAGCTAAACGTCGAAGTCCACGTGGAACTACTAGTGAGACTGAAGTCTCTCTGCAAAAACATAAATTAAGTAACGTGAGTACAAAGGGGTGGTGGGGTTTAACTACAGCCAACCAGCTTTGACTCGGTGGTTATCCTGAACTATGACTACAAGCTGGCGCACACGAGTCCACATATTCACCATATCAATACACCACTATGGATCCGCTCCCGTCTCCCTACGAGAACGCCATCCATAGCACTCACGCTTATCTTGCGCATTTTAAAGTATCCACTTCAAGTTATCTATGAACTGTACAGGCAACCCAGAAGTCCTTTACCATGGGCACGACTATTCGAATAGATCATATTAACCCTGCAGGGGTGTACTTATTCACACACGCTCTCACCACTTATCGCCGTTTACACGAAATGTACTCGACAACCTTCAAGCGGAAGCCCAACGAGGGTGTCGGCCACGACCTGACTAACCACACAAGTCTCTCGTCCAGGTTTATCGCCTACTCGGGTTCCATCCGCAAGGAGATCTGGCTGGGTTGTCTCTCACGGCCCCAAACGATGTGTGCAGGGTTCCCAAGCCCACCTCGACGGGTGGTCTACGCTTGGTACACCATGCCACGGTGCCTAGTCTGTCCCAAGCCCACCTGTACCGGGTGCCACTTGGTAGACTACTAACACAACCTACAAACACCAGAAACTAGTTGCAACTCCTGGACAGAGATCGAGTTGATTAATAAGTCGAGAGAGCTTGGAGTGCCCGGAACCCAATGTGAGGTAGTAACTGTTCATGGATCACAAACACAGAACTCAGTTCCTAAGGATGGCTTCAATGAGACAACCCACCATGTACTCCTACATGGCCTCTCACCGCTACCTTTACCAAATCGTGTTCACACACTTAGAGCACACACACAGTAGGACATGTTCACACACCTTCGATTCATCCCCGATGAATCAGACCTGACTCAACTTTAAGCAGTAGCAGGCATGACAAACAAGCATGAATGAGTAGGCACATCAGGCTCAAACAACTCCTACTCATGCTAGTGGGTTTCATCTATTTACTGTGGCAATGACAGGTCATGTAGAGGAAAGGCGTTCAGCTACCGCAGCATGTAACAATTGAATTGTTGTTGTCCTAATGCAGTAAAGGAGAGCAAGAGCGAGAGAGTGGGATTGTATCGGAATGAACAAGGGGGTTTTGCTTGCCTGGCGCTTCTGAAGATAGTATAGCTCTTCATCGGTGTCATCGATCACATCGTCGGTACACGTCTACTGAGAGGGGACAAGCACCGGCAAACAAAGAATAAACACAATCAATGCAATGCACAATATGATGCATGATCATGACATGGCAGAATGAGTTCTTGGCTAATGCAACTACAACCAGGTGGGTTTGAGCCATTTTGAACCAAAAGTTCAATCCCAAAGTCAACTTATGAATTTAAATAGTGCCTTATCATGTTTTGCACTAAACAGCAAGGTTAAGTTGCTTTAACATGCATGAAACTAGTACAGATTGATAGATTGGATTTTTTGATAATTTTTCATATATAACTTATTTCATTCTGAGCAACAGTTGATTTTCTATGAATTTTTGAAGTTTTGGACATCTTTTGGAATTTCCTGAATAAGAATAAATCCAGAAAAAGGTTAACTGCGTCAGCATGACGTAGGTGTGACGTCAGCAGGTCAACAGACCGGGTCCAGGTCAAACCTGACGTGCGGGGTCCACATGTCAGTGACTTACTAACTAATCTAAATTAGTTAGTGTTAAACTACTACTAACTAAAATATTAGTGGAGTTAATTAATCCTAATTAAAACTAAACTAGGATTAGCTGGGGCCTGGGCCCACTTGTCAACGACCCAAGGGAGGTCAAACCCCTAGTCAACAGGGCCTAACCAGCCGGCGGCTCGTCACCGGTGGCAACAGGCACGGCGGAGGGCTCGGGATCGCTCTCCCGGTGCCCAAACGAGCGGCGGAGGGCACCCGTGGGGAGCTGGAGCTCTCCCGTATCCAGTGCAGCAAGAGGCAGCAGCTGGGGTGGCCGGAGTTGAGAGCGGCGAGGTCATCCGTGGCGGCCGGAGTTCGGTTGGGGTCGGGTTTGGTGCTACGGTGCACGGGAGGGCGAGCTGGTGGGCTTTCTTGGCTCCTGGGAGCACGATGAGTTCGGTGACACGCTTGAATGCGAGCACTAGCGACTGTGGCTGCGGTGGCAACATGGATGGTGGCCGGAAGCTCACGGATCCGGCGGTTGGCGTGGCTAGAGCGAGCAAAAACGCGTGGGGAGAGAGAGGGGAATCGAAGAGGAGCTCACGGTGGCGTCGACGGAGGTCTTAGTGGGCTCAGGGATGGCTTGGTCACAACGAAATGACGGCGGTGATCTCGGGCGGCTGACGATGAAAACAACGGCGATGGCGATGTTCCAGGCCCTCCCGGCTCGCGTGGCTCATCGAGGACGAAGAAGACAACGTGGCGGAGCTTCTGGGGGCGTCGATGAGGCGTGGGGAGACCGGTGGCCACGGGAACGGCGAGCGGCGCGACGAGCGGGTTCGGGGGCTGCGCATGAGAGAGACAAAGGAGGGGAGAAGCACGGGGAGAGTGAGAGAGAGGTCGGGGGCTGCGTGGCGTCACCCGAAGAGGCCAGGGCGAAGCAGCAAGCAGGAGGTGGCTGGGCATGCGCCAGCGTGCGTCGGCCACACGCCCATCCTCCTGGCAAGGGAGGAAGACGACAGGGGAGGGGGCCAGGTGGGCTGGGCCGGCCACTTGGGCCACCAGGTGGCTTCATAGGTGAGGTAAGCCCAGGTAAGTTCCTTTCTCTCTCTCTTCTTTTGTTTCAGCTTTCTATTTTTCTGTAATCTTTGTGGCTTTTCCAAAAAATACTAAATCAATCCCAAAAATCATGCAACTGCTCATGATCACTGTTGGAAATATATCCTACAGTAAACATTTTAGTTTGGGATTATTTGAGCATTTAAAATATTTTATAGTATTTAATGCCCAAATGCAAATAAGTAATGATTTAATCCAGTGGCCTTATGTGTCCTAGAAAAATTTGAACCAATTTTGGCAGAGGTTCTAACCCAAGACAAAAAGGATGGACATTTTAGAAGGGCATTTCAGGTTCATTGAAAATGATTTTAGTAAACCCTAGTTGTTTTAGGGGGATGCTGGGGGTTCTGTCATCCCCATTTCATGTTTTTGTGGAATTTAAACATGATGCAACACCAAAAAACTAGCATAGATCAGACCAGAATTAGGGATGTGACACATTTGGGATGTTCGCATCCCGATTTGGCCTCTTGTAATTATACTTTCTACCTTCTATAAAGCTAAGGTACGCCATTGGTGTACTCTCGAAAAAAATATGGATAAATAATTGATTTAATTAAAATATCATGGGGGGTTACATTCGTTCTCTTGCCAAACAAAACGTATAACCAACATGCTGCCTGCTGCATGCACCACGTCTATTTTTAAACTAATGTTAAATGCCGGATTAGCATGTTAATTGAAAAGTTAAATAGCCAGATGTGACTACATTAGTCCTCTTGCCCCACGGTACAACAAAACTGTGCAACATATATTTTTGACTAAACGATTTATTTTGCATCTGACTATTTGCCGTCGTCCTGGTGGGTACGCCCTCTCTGCATCTTTACTGCCAACCAGCTGCCTTGTGTCAGGTACTGCTGTCAGACGTGGTCTTCCAATAACGAAAGCCAACGTTCGGCAATACTCTAACTAGTACGTTCCTGATTCGAATCATGAAGACGCGAGCGCCGTGGATGTGGTGCGTGCAGCTGCCGCTGCATTCATGGATGCACTTCTCTACAAGGTTCTCCCTAGTTTGATATCTTCAATCTTTATCAAGTAATGATCATAGGGCATTGTCGGATCAGGCTTCTCAGTCCCTGGGATCTAGAGAGGACCGCCTACGTAGGTGATAGGTCTCTCTCCAACGTATCTATAATTTTTACTTGATCCATGCTGTTATATTATCATTCTTGGATGCTTTACAATCATTTTATATCATTTTTTGGTACTAACCTATTGACATAGTGCCCAGTGGCCAGTTGCTATTTTCTGCTTCTTTTTTACATCGCAGGAAATTAATACCAAACGGAGTCCAAACGCAATGAAACTTTTTGTGGTTTTTTCTGGACCTGAAGACATTGTATGGGCCAAGAAAGTACCAGAAGGGTGCTCCGAGGGGAGCACAACCCACCAGGGCGCGCCTCTTTGCTCTATAAAAACACCAATATTCTAGAAACCCTAGGAGAGTCGATGAAAATAAATTCCTGCCACCGCAAGTTCCAGAAACACCCGATCCAATCTAGACACCATCACGGAGGGGTTCATCATGTCCATTGGTGCCTCTCCGATGATGCGTGAGTAGTTCTTCTTAGACCTATGTGTCCGTAGTTAGTAGCTAGATGGCTTCCTCTCTCTCTCTCTTGATTCTCAATACAATGGTCTCTTGGAGATCCATATGATGTAAGTCTTTCTGCGGTGTGTTTGTTGGGATCTGATGAACTTTGAGTTTATGATCAAATCGATGTTTTTATCCATGAAAGTTATTTGAGTCTTCTTTGATCTCTTATATGCATGATTGATTATAGCTCGTATTTCTTCTCCTATATTTGGGTTTTGTTTGGCCAACTTGATCTATTTATCTTGCAATGGGGAGAGGTGCTTTGTGATGGTTCGATCCTACGGTGCTTGATCCCAGTGACAGAAGGGTAAACGACACGTATGTATCGTTGCTATTAAGGATAACAAGATGGGGTCTATTTCTACAGAAATAGATCTTATCTACATCATGTCATCGTTCTTATTGCATTGCTCCGTTTTCCATGAACTTAATACACTAGATGCATTCTAGATAGCGGTCGATGTGTGGAGTAATAGTAGTAGATGCAGGCAGGAGTTCATCTACTTATCTTGGACGTGATGCCTATATAATGATCATTGCCAAGATATCGTCTTGGTTATTTGAAGGTCTATCAATTGCCGAACAGTAATTGTTTTCCCACTGTTTGCTATTTTTCTCGAGAGAAGTCACTAGTGAAACCTACGGCCCACGGGTCTCTTCTTTATTATATTTGCCTTCGTGATCTATTTTATTTGCTTTTATTTCAGTTCTATTAAACCAAAAATACAAAAATACCTTGCTGCACTTTATAGTATTTGTGCTCCATTTATCCTATCTATTACAAATTTATCCCGTCTCCTCGCCAATTTCTGGCACCATTACCCGAAAGGGATTGACAACCCCTTTAACATGTCAGGTTGCGAGTATTTTTTATTTGTGTGCAGGGGCTGTTTACGTTGTGTTGCATGGTTCTCCTACTGGTTCGATAACCTTGGTCTCATCACTGAGGGAAATACCTACTGTTTCTGTGATGCCTCATCCATTCCTCTTGGGGAAATACCGAGTAGTACTAGCAGACATCAAAAGGAATTTCTGGCGCCGTTGCCGGGGAGGATCATCAACATCAACCAAGTTCCTAATCACAAATCTTATCTCCTCGCAATTTACATTATTTGCCATTTGCCTCTCGTTTTCCTCTCCCCCACTTCACAAAAAATTGTTGTTTTATTCGCCCCCTTTTTCATTCACCATTTTCCCGTTAGATCTATTTTTGTGTGCAATCTTGTTGACCACCTTTTGTCGTTATGGATAGTTCTTCCTCTATTGCGTACACCCCCGAGAACGAGGTTCTTAACTTTAAATAAAGGGGAGGGGAGAATTTAAAAGATGCTTGGTATAGGATTTGCAATGCTCATAATAGATCTATCTGTAAGCAATCTACCATTGTTCTTCTTTGTTGTTTTTATGTGGGCATCACCACTTGGTATAGATTCGTCCTAGATATGATTATCGGTGGAAATTTCTTGATTGTGTCCTTCTCTTGATGCTTTTAATGCTTTGGGAAATTTAGTGGGTGCACCACCACTCATGATCAATGAAACAATTTTGACTCTTGAGCATGTTATGGAAAGGCTAGATGCTATTGATAAGAAAATGCTTACCGAAGAACATATTGAAAACTTGGATAGAAAGATGCAAAATTTTGCTACTAAAATTGGGTCAAAAGCGGGAGAAGTTTTTAACTTGTTAAAGGAAAAGGGGACTGTAATTCATGAAATAATTGAAGAAAGCCCATCTAGGATTCATAAATTGGAAGAAATTTTTACAAATCTAAGTACGGATTTTGCTTCCACCAAAACTCCAGTAAAAGTTGGTAAGACTACCCAAGTTACAAAAAACAGGGTGCAACTTCTAGTAATGATAAAGGGGATCTTAAGATGATTAGTATACATCCCAATTTTATTGAAGTTATAAGAGACCTATTTGCAAAAATGAGTTTTTGAATCACGTCCCTAGAATTATTGTCATTGAGAATTTCTATGCAAATTCCTTGAGAAATTCTAATTGTTTGATCAAAGAGTTGGAGGATAAAGATGAAAAAATTTACATCCCACACGTTATGCCTAGCTAGGGGCATAAAACTATAGCGCTCGTTGGGAGGCAACCCTACTTGTATCTTTTTTCTTTTTGGTTTTCTTGCTATTTTCAATAAAATACACAATCATGCCTCTGATTAGATGTGTTTTTTGTGGTTTAAATTAGTGTTTGTGCCAAGCAAGGCCTTTGGGATGATTTGGGTGAGAGTTGATTTCATATTGCTGAAAAATAGAAACTTTTGAGCTCATGAAATTATTTTTCATTTTTATCAGAAGAATGATTTTGACTTGATTCTTTTTCCAGAAGATTAGCTAGCAAATAGCTCACATCTTCCAGATTTTTCAGAATGTTTGGAGTTACAGAAGTATTCGAAGTAGTCAGATTGCTCAGACTATTCTGTTTTTGACAGATTCTGTTTTCTTTGCGTTGTGTGCTTGTTTTGATGATTCTATGTTTTTCTTTGAAGAGTTTTTGCCATAGAAAATTTGGAATACACTAGATATAAAGCAAAAATAAATTATGAATGTGTTTGCAACATTACTTATAGTAGTGGTTTGCTTTCTTATACTAACGGATCTCACAAAGGTTTTCTTGAGTTTTGTGTGATTGAAGTTTTCAAGTTTTGGGTGATCTTATGATGGATGAAGCAATAAGGATTAGCAAAAGGCTAAACTTGGGGATGCCCGAGGAACCCCAAGATAACACTACTGGAATCAGCTTCTTTGCCGTCTGCCATGGCAGACGGAAAAGGCATAGATCCCGGATGGCAAACTTCTTTGTCCTCTGCCAACAGACGGCAAACTGTCCGTCTGAACAGGTGCCAGCAAGGGCCTTATTTGTCGTCCGCTTCCTTGAAACGGACGGCAAATGATTGTGTCATCCGCCATCTGAGTCCAGCAGACGGCAAAGACAACAAATGATAGTGGGGTGGCGTCAGAGCCGTTAGGGGGTTAACGGCGCTCTTTGCCGTCCGCCAGCAGATGGCAAAGATTCAAAGGGCTTTGCCATCTGCCAGCGGACGGCAAACTGTCCAAATAGGCAGCCAGTGTTCCCAGTTTCTATAGGTAGCTGCCACATGTCCTCTTTGCCGTCTACTAGCAGACGATAAAGCTCTTTGCCGTCTGCTAGAGGACGGCAAAGAGGCTATATATCCCCTGTTTTTATTTATACCCATTTAATTTCACTGGAATTCACACACAGATATACATATATATTTTTTTCATAGGCATAGCAGACATATGATGTATCCAACACATAGCTCCATCCATGACAACATACATACATAAGAAACACAGTTTCATCCATACATCTTACACTAATATCACAATGTTCATCCAACACATTGTTCCATGCATCCATATACCAAGTTCCACATTATTCTTTGATACAAACGAAAAGAAGAACAGAGAAATAACCACTCCATCCATGCAAGCTTCCATATAGTGAATTCAATCTGCAAAATGGGAAACAAGAAAGTTTGAAGAAGAAGAAGAAAACTAGAATAAGAAGAAGAAGAAGAAGAAGAAGAAGAAGAAGAAGTTCTTCTTCCTCTTCTTCTTCTTCTTCTTCTTCTTCTTCTTCTTCTTCTTCTTCTTCTTCTTCTTCTTTGCTGGGGGGAGAGGCTGGCCAGTGGCGGCGACAAAGCAGAGAGGCGGGCGCATGGGAGGGAGAGAGAAAAATAGAGGGGGGAGATGACTCGGCTCGTTAAGTGGGCCTTCTTTGCCGTCTGCTAGCACATAGCAAAGAGGGCGACTGTTAGGGCTGGCCCACGCCTCCTCTTTGCCGTCCGCAAGCAGACGACAAAGAATCTGACCTAGCCACGTCGTGCCCTATGGGGCCCACCTGGCTCTTTACCGTCTGCCTTCTATCTCTTTGTCGTCAGCTGGCTGATGGCAAAGATGCAGCTGACGACAAATAGCATTTTTGCCATCTGCAATCTCTTTGCCGTCAGCTTTGTGGAAGCGGACGACAAAGAGCCTCTTTGCCGTCAGCTAGCAGACGGCAAAGAGGTGGCAGACGGTAAAATGTTAGATTCCAGTAGTTTAATATTCAAGAAGTAGCAAGCAAGTAAGCTTGGGGATGCCCCCGAGTGGCATCCCCTCTTTCTTCTAACAACCATCGGTATTTTACTTGGAGCTATATTTTTATTCTTCACATATTATGAGTTTTACTTGGAGTGTCTTGTGTGATATGAGTATTTTCTTGTTTTGATTTGTGTTTTAAGTCTTGAATCCTTGCTGTGCACGCCTTTTTGAGAGAGCCAAAAATTATACTATGCTTGCTCCTATACTTCACTTAAATTTTTAGAGCCTTGGAATTTCTCTAGTGCTTCACTTATATCCTTTTGAGCATGGTGTGCTTTGTTATTTTTGAAGAAATGCTCTCATGCTTCACTTAGATTTATTTGGGAGTTAGTAATTTTTTTTAAGAAATTCTCTCTTACTTCACTTAGATTATTTTGAGAGAAAGAAATATTATGCTCATGTTCTTCACTTAAATTTGTTTGAGCTTATTAAAAGCAACATATGAAAATAGTCCCGAAGTGATAGATATCCAAGGAGGATATAATATAAACTTTCATGAAGATCATTGGACAAAATAAACTTGGTTCTTAGTAATGGTTTTGAGATATGACGATATGATATGTGAGTCATGTTGATGAGTAATTATGCTTTAGTAAGAATATTGGTGTTAAGTTTTGTGATTCTCTATGCAAGAATGAAAGTCAATAGTTATGCAATGAAATTACATCCTACTTGTGGTGCATTATTCGGTGTTACTTATGCTTAATGCTTGGGTACGAGATCTTTTGTTTCTTGGTTGGGCGCTTCACAATCTTTTTGCAAGCCTTAATTTTTGCACTAAGTATGATCACTACTTGTGCATCCAAAACCCTTTAAACCAGTTTTTCCATAGTGAGTCCACTATACCTATCTATATGCGGTATTTCCATGCCGTTCTAAGCAAATTTCCATGTGCCATCTCTAATTTTCAAAATAAATTTCTATTTTGTGTGCTCATACCGCTCGCGAGGCGGTGAGGGGTGGCCGATGTTTTCCATGCTAGATCTGTTATTCTCACGATGAGTGTTTATCACTTGTCATTGCACGAGAGTACGAGAAAGATATTAGGGATGCCCAGTCCCGAAATGAAAAATTAATTTACTTTATGTTGTCAAATAATAAATTCCTTGCAAAGTGTTGGTATGGAGGGCACCCGTGGATACGGTTAGCCATGGAAAGTGAAAGTATATGATGGAAAAAGGAATAAACTTTATTTTCTTTTGGGGACCGCGTATGATGTATCTAGTATGGAAAGTATTGGGAACTCTAAGTCATTTTCGTTGGTGGGAAAATATGCCCCCCAAAATGTTTTTATCTCTCAATTTTCGCTTTGAGCTCTGGCACCTCTACAAATCCCTACTTCCCTTTGCGAAGGGCCTTTCTTTTACTTTATGCAACTTTTATTTTGAATTTGAGTCCCCATCCTCTCTTATAAAGCACCAACTAAGGGGCACTATGATCGTATTTGAGCATTGGGTGTAGCTAATATTCGATTCTGTTTCATGAATGGATCAATGATTGAGCATAATGGGCTAGGGATAACTTTCTTTAGTGTTGATATTTTGAAAGACATCGTTGCTTGTTGATATGCTTGAGTATTAAAATCTTCATGTCAAAATTAGACTATTGCTTTGAACCATATAAAAGACCAAATGTCCATGCTGCAAAGAAAATATTTTGTGATGAACATGTTAGACAACATTCCACATAAAAAATTTTGTTTTTATCATTTACCTACTCGAGGACGAGCAGGAATTAAGCTTGGGGATGCTAATATGTCTCCAACGTATCTATAATTTTTTATTGTTCCAGACTGTTATATTATCATTCTTGGATATTTTACAATCATTTTATAATCATTTTATATCATTTTTTGGTACTAACCTATTAACATAGTGCCCAGTGCTAGTTGATGTTTTCTACTTGTTTTTTACATCGCAGGAAATCAATACCAAACGGAGTCCAAACGCAGCGAAACTTTTTGTGGATTTTTTCTGGACCAGAAGACACCATATGGGCCAAGAAAGTACCAGAGGGGTGCTCCGAGGGGAGCACTACCCACTAAGGCGCGCCTGGGAGCCCAGGTGCGCCCAGGTGGGTTGTGCCCACCTTGGTGGTCTCCCGCACCGCCTCTTTGCTATATAAAAACCCCAATATTCCAGAAACCCTAGGAGAGTCGACGAAAATCAATTCCAGCCACCGCAAGTTCCAGAAACACTAGATCCAATCTAGATACCATCACGGAGGGGTTCATCATGCCCATTGGTGCCTCTCCGATGATGCGTGAGTTGTTCTTTGTAGACCTACGGGTCCGTAGTTAGTAGCTAGATGGCTTCCTCTCTCTCTCTTGATTCCCAATACAATAGTCTCTTGGAGATCCATATGATGTAAGTCTTTTTGCGGTGTGTTTGTTGGGATCGGATGAACTTTGAGTTTATGATGAGATCTATGTTTTTATCCATGAAAGTTATTTGAGTCTTCTTTGATCTCTTATATTCATGATTGATTATAGCCTCGTATTTCTTCTCCAATATTTGTGTTTTGTTTGGCCAACTTGATCTATTATCTTGCAATAGGAAGAGGTTCTTTCTGATGGGCTCAATCTTACAGTGATTGATCCCAGGGACTGAAGGTTAAATGACACGTATGTATCATTGCTATTAAGGATAACAAGATGCAGTCTATTTCTACATAAATAGATCTTGTCTATGTCATGTCATCGTTCTTATTGCATTACTCTGGTTTTTCCATGAACTTAATACACTAGATGCATGCTGGATAGCGGTCGATGTGTGGAGCAATAGTAGTAAATGCAGGCAGGAGTCGGTCTACTAATCTTGGACGTGATGCCTATATAATGATCATTGCCTGGATATCGTCATGATTATTTGAAGTTCTATCAATTGCCCAACAGTAATTGTTTTCCCACCGTTTACTATTTTTCTCGAGAGAAGCCACTAGTGAAACCTATGCCCCCCGGTCTCTTCTTTATTATATTTGCCTTCGTGGTCTATTTTATTGCTTTTATTTTTAGTTCTATTAAACCAAAAATACAAAAATACCTTGCTGCACTTTATTTTATTTGCGCTCCATTTATCCTATCTATTACAACATTATACCATCTCCTCGCCAATTTCTAGCACCATTACCCGAAAGGGATTGACAGCCCCTTTAACACGTTGGGTTGCGAGTATTTGTTATTTGTGTGCAGGGTCTGTTTATGTTGTGTTGCGTGGTTCTCCTACTGGTTCGATAACCTTGGTGTCATCACTGAGGGAAATACCTACCGTTGTTGTGCTGCATCATCCCTTCCTCTTTGGGGAAATACCAACGTAGTTCTAGCAGACATCAGTAGGCACACATCCAACGGGTAACCAAAAAAACCGATGCAAGTCAGGGTCTAGAACAATGCCTCCAAGAAATCAATGTGTTGCCATCGCCCCTTCCGAGTTTTGCTTTTCACTTGAAGAAAGTAGACGATGAGGAGGAAAAATGTATTCTAAGATGATGCCTCCATGGAGGGGAACGACACACAAGGCGTCACGGGCATTCGACAAACCGGTCAAGGATTTTGCCTCCAACCATCACCCTTCCCATGTCAACTTTTTCTGAAGGAAGAGATTGCTCCTTGATTTTATTAATGAAATCATAGAGATTTAGGCACACCAAGTATTGAAAAAGCTAAGAAAATGGACAACTAACTAGTGATAGCGTGTGTTCCCTATTTTATGTAGAAGGAAACAAAGATTACATGCACATTTGTAATGCCTGAATATAAGAAAGCAATCACTCAATTGGGAAAGGAAGAGAATCATCTTTTAGTACTGCAACCACCACTAGTTGGTGCCCACCCTTTCGATCTACTAAACACCATGGTGGCTACCTTCGCTAGTCCTCTGGATCCATGTCAGAGAACCTTTTGCTCCCTTTCCTTCTACGAACCAAAACATTCATCAACCCAATGTCAAGTAGAGTAGATCGGGGAAGTAGCCTCTATATGTATGATCCCATGAAGCATTCTTTTTTGTGTGACTCTTAGATCATCCAAAAACCACCAGCCATGCCAATCACCACAAGGCTTCTTCTGAACACTAGAGAAGTTGTCCAATAGTGCAATGCGTTGAGCCAAGTCAGCAGGTCCAAACAACAAATCACAAACACCCTGAATAAAGTTCCAAATGCATCTAGAGATAAAAAAATCTTTTATGTCTCAAATGTGCGGGAGAGTTGTGCATCATTTCATCAAGAAAGGGAAAAATTATGAAGAGAGGCCAGAGGTCACACCTAGAGATCTCTAATTATAGACTTGCCATGAACAAAAGAAACTTAATCTCAATCAAACACACCCCGACCTAAGAGCATTTCTAGCCATTTCCCTAAAGTTTAAATCCTCAAACCACCCACTAGAACTTAACTCCTCAAAATTTTAAGAGTTGAAAATTTATGCACCTAGCCCTTCTCCAAAGTTTAACTTTCCAAATCACAAAGTTGAACAAACATGTCTTCATACATGATTTGAAACTAGATTAAAATAAGTAGGGCATAATTACACATAAACATGCCCACATCAAACTTAAAAGTACTCAAATCAAACTAAGCTACTACTTAATTAAACTAAATTAGCAATTAAACATCTAAACAACTCTAGTCCTCATCGTAGGAGAGATGCTAATGATGGGCTCCTTGAACTTGCGGGGGTTGATGCCTCCATGTATCGAGCGGTAACGAAGAGAGTGGAACACCTTCCACTTCTCCCTTTGTGCTGGGATCGGAGAGTCTGCCTCGAGCATCGCCCACAGAAGCACCCCATCACCAACTGGCGGTCGTAGTTGGGGAAGCATCTGAGGATCTCCTCCTTGTTCAACTTGTCCCTCACCATCTCCGATGCGTCATTGAGAGCCTTTGTTGTGGGGAACCAGCGGTTGATCCTTTCAACCTCTCCATCAAAACCTCGTCGGCGGCGGCCAGCGACCACATCTGCTGCTCGCGAGTCGTCATCAAACCCTAGCTCGCGGTGCCGTCGAGCGGGGCAAGTTGTGTTGAGTGGAGATGCGGGGGAGAGTGGGGTGGAGAAGGCGTCAGTGTGGGCCGCCTAATAACCTCTCTCTCCCCCCTCTCGCCATTACTCACCTCAAAATCCGCACTGTGCTCGCCCCATCGGCCAGGCGCCACAATTCTGGCAAAGTGGCACGTACCATCTGGCCCACCTTGAAACCCGTGTCGTCGTGCCATCCTCGTGCATCGATCACCACCTCATCGACGTTGAGGAGCACCAGCCGTTACCCTCGCTGGTGGATGGATCCTGATCGGAAGATTAGCAGCGCCGTGCCGAGATTTGGCACGAAATTGCACCCGAGGTGCGTGTCGCACCGAAGCCGTGCGATGTACGTCATCTTGCTCGAGCGAAACCAGGGAAGCTATCGATGGCGATGAGCTTCTAGTCGTTCATTTACAGGAATGGATATCACAAGTGTATTTATAGGAGCATCAGAGTATGTGTACGATAAGAGAGATACCCGGAGAAACTAGTGGCATGATAAGCTTGCCTTGTTAATCACTATACTAATAACCTTCCACGTAGTCATAGATGTAGGTAAGAGAGATACCTGGAGAAACGCATGGCCAGTGACATGTCTAGCGAGCTGGTCTGGCCTAGTTTTGGGTTCCTCCCTCGAACCATTCCCGTCAACTTGGAGAAAATTCTTGATATCGAAAGTAGAGGAGGAAGTTGCACCGAGAGTCGAGAAAGGATTCAGATCGCGTCCAATTCAATGTTGTCTCCAAGAAACATGGGCGATTTTAGCCTGCAATCACTACTTCCTCCGCCCTGTTTTATTAGCCCTCATAGTATTTAGGGATAATTAATTTCATGTCCTAGTTGGATCACACTCAACAGTTCTACCTCTAGTTTTCAAAAATTATCGATTCTGCCCAAGTTACTTCACTCCTCTTATGCTTTGCTCTTTGACTGTTAGTAGGCCCGTCTCCAAAAATTTGGGGCCCCGAGCGAAAACCAAAATGTGGCCCAAATTTTGATCAATTCACATAATAAAAGAACTAACATTCGCAAAGCATACTCTCACTTTTTTATATAATTTCAAATCAGTTTATCTGTACCTTATTTAGGCATATATCAAATATTAAAGCTCGAAAGGTAAAGGGATAGGAAAGCAATAAACTAACCAGTAACCTCATGTTCTACCAAAAAGAAGCATCCGTCTGTTATTTCTTGAAATAAAATCTTCAATCATATTTTCGTACTTTATCTTCTCCAAGACATCATTTTCAAGTGCTATTGTCGCAAATCCATTAAGTCTTTCTTGTGTCATGGTAGAACGCAAGTAGGACTTCAACAACTTGAGTTTAGAAAAACTCCTTTCAGCAGATGCAACGGTTACAGGAATGGTTAACAAAATTATGTATGCAATAACAGCATTAGGATAGATTGTGGAGCGCTTCTTCAAATAATTCAGAATGTCAAGAGGACCCATAGATTTATGAAGTAAATCCTGGATGAAAATTAGCTCACAGCACAATTCAAATCCATCAATATCTGTATGTTCTCCACTCTTAAGGGCATCTTCAAGATTAACACAAGCAACCATCAAACTCTTGTCATCTAGTGATCGCAGCCTATCTGAAGTAAACAAGAAACCAAATATCTTTTCATACCCCTCATATTGTTCAAATCTAATGGTGAGTGAAGTTATAGCTTGATCAACAACACATATAAAATAATTGACCCTAAATGACTCGTTTGCAGATTGTGAGTCGATAGATGCATCATCTTCACCCTCATCAAATTGTTTTTTCCTTTTGATTTTACGCTTGGTGCGGAACTCTGGATGAATATCCATCTCCACTGCAAATTTTTTGGCAACTTCCAATGCTTTTGAAAAGCCAGTTTCTCTATACTTTTTGAAAAAGGAAAGCAAGCCTTTTACAGATTCAATTGCAATATCAATAAGCATATCCTTTGACTATCACTCTTTGCTAATCAAATTAACAATGGATAATATTTCATACCAGATGATGATTGATACTAAAAAATCAAAGCCACCAAGTTCATTCTCCGCCAATGATCGAGCTTCACTTTGTGTCGAAGAATCTTTATCACTTTCAGCCACTTGCAGTAAGGCCTCCCTTATTTCCGGTAGCTCAAACCTTATAGCCTGAACACTATCAACTTCACTCTCCCAACGAGTAGATGATAATGACTTGAGAGTCAATCCTGGTATGTTATCTTTCAGAATTTGCCATCTCTTAGTAGAATTAGCAAATATTGTATAGATACACTGGATAACTCAAAAAAAAAATCCGTTGCTTTACGACAAGACTTTGCCATATCACATAGTGCCAAATTCAGACTAAGGCAACCACAAGCTGAATAAAAGGCTCTTCAGATTATTTCCAATACTTTGTTTTATACTCCTTTATTTTTTCCTTTCATATTTGACCCATTATCATATCCCTGACCTCTCACATTGTCTACATCAAGGTCAATACTCTTCAATTCCTTCTGTAAAATATCAAACAATCCTTACCCGATGGTATCATTCACATCCAAAAAACCTAAGAAGGATTCTTCAATGGAAAAAGAATCAGGAGATGCATCAACATACCTAATTATCAAAGACATTTGTTCTTGGTGGCTTGCATCAGGAGTACAGTCAAGTATAACTGAGAAGTACTTTGCTTCTTTTACCTTCTCAATGATTTTCGACTTGATTGCAGCAGCGAGCAAATTGATTAACTCATTTTGTATGGAGGGACCAAGATAATGATCGCGAATTTTATCATTCGTGGTGCGGTCAACATGCTCTTTTATTACTGGGTCAAATTCAGCCAACATTTGAACAAGCCCTAAGAAATTTCCATTGCTGTCTTGGTACAACTTACTTACCACGGAATGATATATTGTGTTCTACAAGAAATTTAACAATCAAGAGGATTCTAAGCAAAAACTTTTCTCCAATGTTTCTTTTCCTTCTCAAGTTCTCGCTGAGCAACTTTGTCAATTGTTTGATTCTTCTCCAACACAAGGCGCAAGTCATACCATGTAGTCATATTTGTGACATGTTCTCTACTAGTTTCATGCTCTTTAAGTCTATGACCAAGATGAGCCCAGTCACTAAAACCTTCATTTGCTAACAGCCCTCTCACGAGCCCTTTTCTTAATAATTTGCAGCAAAAACAAAATACCTTGTCAAGATCTTTGTTGTACACAAGCCATTCTCTGTCACACTTTTCCCCATTTGAGAGAACTCTAGTATATGATACTGCAGAAAACCTTCTAGAAAATTGTCCTTTTTACCATGTTGAATAGATGAGTCTCTTTTAGGACCCTTTTGCACCAAAACATCTATCATTTTAGGATCAAGTGCATCCCAATTTCATGGATCAAATATATCAAACGGAAAAGGATATTTGATGTCATCAGCAATACTATCATCATCGGTGGTATTGGCATTATCTCCTTCATTGGCAGTATCAACATCATCACCCCCATCGGCAACATTATCATCACCCGCTTCTTCGGCAATACCATCATCAATTTCTGCATCATGAGCCTCAACCTCTGTGTCATTGTCATCATGACCATCATCTACATTAACATCCATAGTTTGATTTTCTGAATCAAGTCGGGGTTCTCTCACGACATATCTATCGAGGGAACCTGTTTGAGATCGAGCCTCATGATCTAGTCTTTGTTTCTTCTTACGCTTTGAAGCACCAAAATCATGCTTCCTAATTCTAGTAGACATGATGAAGATCCAAGAACAAAACCTAACAAAATTACAAGTGATCAAACAGAATGTAATTAGTTTCAAATAGTAACAACTAGATGACTAAATGTGTAGATCATTTAAATACAAGAAAAAAAGTTGGAAAAATAACCTTCGTCTTGAAGATTAAAACACAGCGGGCGTCCCTGTTGACTCTTGCGTCTTCAGTCTTCATGGCAACTGAACTGCGCCGGCACAATCAAATGAGTAGATGATCAGCGTTCAGCGGATGGACGATGGAATCGCCGGATGGCCCGGATCGGATCGGAGCCAACTGAACTACGCCGGGACAATTGCTAGGGCATCGCCAATCGCGACTAATGAGATGCTAGTTGCCCAGTTTGCTGCATGTTCGGTTCCAATCTCTTAGAATTAAACGATCTGTATTTTTTTCTGAATACTGAACCTCCAGGGCTTCCGCTCTGCCATCGGGGTAATGGGCTGTAGGCTAATTTGGGCCTCTAGCGTTCCAGGGAGCCTAGTACGTACTGGTTTTTTTCCTGTACCTATGCATACTAGTTTTTTAGCAATCAAGTGAGCCAATGAAACACATCTTTATATACTGGATTTTTTACGATGGGGGGCCCTCGATTTTGGAGGCCCTGTGCGGTCTCTCATTCCGGTCCCCCTCATCGACGGGCCTCTGTTAGACCGTCACTTTAAAAGTTTAAAAAACATCACCTATACGTGCATGTTATTTGCATTTATGCCAAAAGTGTTGGAAAGTCCCTATCTAAGTTTGAGCTCATATGATCTCACCATGGACACTAAAATTTGAATTATTTTTCTGACAAATTCTATAATTTTTTGGTGGCAAACATTGACCAATGTTTTGAGTTCTTGCCAAGTTTCATCTGACAATGATATTTGTGGAAGTTGTGGCAAAAAACAAAATGGATGCTCCAAAACAAAAGAATTTTGGAGTGCTGCTTTTTTTTGCCACGACTTCGACAAATGTCATTCCTTGATGAAACTTTGCAAAACTCAAAAAGTATTGTCAATTTTTGCTAAAAAAACTAGTAGAATTTTTTAACGTTTCTTTACAATTTTTCAGATTTTATGGTTCATGGTGAGATCATATGAGCTCAAACAAAGATGGAGACTTTCCAACACTTCTCATGAATGCAAATGACATGCACATATAGATAATGTTTTCATAGACATTTTGATATCTTATTTGGAACCAACATGTGGTTGGATGGTTAGAGGGAGAGTGGTATCCCCAGCTCATCAGGATTCAAGTCCTGGTGCTCGCATTATTGCTGGATTTATTTCAGGATTTCCAGCGATGCGCTTTCAGTGGGAGGAGACGTTCCCGTCGACGACGAGGCGCCTACGGTAACTTCGTAAATTTCAAAATTATATGACGGCTCAGTCTCTCAAAGATGTTCATAGGGATAGGGTATGCGTGTGTGCGTTCATAGGGATGAGTGTATGCACATATGTATGAGCGCTTTTATAAAAATGGATAAGCCTGAAGTATATGCGTGTGATGCGTGAGCTATCGCAAACGATGAACAAAATTTGGGAGGTCCGCATACATCCCACATCACGGAAGAAACATTTCCGTTCGGATCCCATATCACACGCGATTAGAGACACAACATTGTGTGGGATTGACAAATCCATTGCCCACGATTTTCCGGAGAGAAACGTTTGCGTGCTGACTACGTACTTCCTCAGTCCAAAAATACTTGTCATCAAAATAGATAAAAAAATGTATCTAAAACTAAAATACGTCTAGATACATCCTCTTTTATCCATTTTGATGACATGTATTTTCAGACGGAGGGAGTATCACACATGATTGGAGATAAACAATCATGTAGTTTAGGGTCATTCATTGCACACGATGCGATGTAAGGAGTGTGTGTTACTTAGTCCATCGCACACATTGTCTACGATGGTATTGTATGTGCTGGTTCGTCTATACCACATGCTCAATTTGTAGGTGTGTCGTGAGTGTCCATTGCTCACACACCTTTGTACGGAACCGTGTACAATGCACTGACCCACATCACTACTAGAAAAAAGGCTGTTAGTGGCGCATCTGTTTTGGTTATTAATGGCGCACTATAGGTGCGTCACTATTATCACGCCACTACTAATAAATAGTAATGACGCACATTTGGTGCGCCATTACTATCTTTTTTTTTCTTTTTTTTCAGAATTTTGTTTTCGTTTTTTTCTAAATCTCGGGTCATTATGGCTTAATCTCGGGTCAATATGCTTAATTTCAAGTCAAAGCTCACTCTGTGGTCAAACTTTCTGGAA
This sequence comes from Triticum dicoccoides, assembly GCF_002162155.2. Classification (NCBI taxonomy): domain Eukaryota; kingdom Viridiplantae; phylum Streptophyta; class Magnoliopsida; order Poales; family Poaceae; genus Triticum; species Triticum dicoccoides. The sequence continues at coordinate 593,836,042 of NC_041387.1, read as the reverse complement.
GGTCACCCATCCTCACACTACTCCATCCCGAGCATGCTTAAATTCGCAGTTCTATCCCACCCCAGTACCAGCTCACTTAACAGGCACTTGTCGATTATCTATCATATAATCATATTAAACCTTGTTGATGTCTAGGACTTTGTTCATGTTCATGAGTGTGATGAAATTTTAAAAAATATTTCAAACTTCCCGATCATATTATGTATCATATTTTGAACAGTTTTTTGCAAAAAAAAATTGAAACCAATTTTTTTTCTGTTACTAGTGGCGCACCTAGCAGATGGTGCGCCATTACTAAGTTTAATTTTTTTTCTATTTCCCCCTCTAGATCTTAAAAGCCCCGTATCTTTTATTTGGTTAGGTTTTTGGAGATTCTGAAAATCTTCAACGAGGTTCCCCCGATTGAATTCGGATATAACTTTTCGAGTAGATGATTTTTCATATACAAAATTTTTAATCCGAGTTCTTATGCAAAAGTTATGTCCATTTTACTAAATTCCAGAGAGATTTTGCAAATAAATTCGAAAGTCATATTTGTAAATTTTCCCAACAACTAGACCACATATCACATGGGAAACTTATTTTCTTTTATTTTTTTGACATTTCCATCATTTTTTTATTTTTTTTAAACTGAAAAGGCGGTCCGGGGGGGGCATTTGGTGAAATTTTTGGTCAAAGTTAGTAATGGTGCACCGTGGGTGTGGTGCACCTGAAGAAAATATGCCCTAGAGGCAATAATAAAGTTATTATTTATTTCCTTATATCATGATAAATGTTTATTATTCATGCTAGAATTGTATTAACCGGATACATGATACATGTGTGAATACATAGACAAACAGAGTGTCACTAGTATGCCTCTACTTGACTAGCTCGTTGATCAAAGATGGTTATGTTTCCTAACCATAGACATGAGTGTTGGGGAACGTTGCAGAAAATTAAAAAATTTCCTACGGTTTCACCAAGATCCATCTATGAGTTCATCTAAGCAACGAGTCATAGGAGAGAGATTGCATCTACATACCACTTTGTAGATCGCGTGCGGAAGCGTTCAAGGGAACGGGGATGATGGGGTCGTACTCGCCGTGATTCAAATCACCGATGACCAAGTGCCAAACGGACAGCACCTCCGCGTTCAACACACGTACGGAGCGGATGACGTCTCCTCCTTCTTCATCCAGCAAGGGGGAAGGAGAGGTTGATGATGATCCAGCAACACAATGGCGCGGTGGTGGATGCAGCAGAACTCCGGCAGGGCTTCGCCAAGCTGCTGCGGGAGGAGGACGAGGTGTAGCACGGGGAGGGAGGCGCCAATGCATAGGGTGCAGCTGCCCTCCCCCTTGCCCTCCTTTATATAGGCCCCCAGGGGGGCGCCGGCCCTGGGAGATCCAATCTCCCAAGGGGGCGGCGGCCAGGGGGGTGGAGTGCCCCCCAAGGCAAGTGGGGCGCCCCCCCCCCCCACCTAGGGTTTCCAACCCTAGGCGCAGAGGGGGGGCCCAGGTGGGGCGCACCAGCCCACTAGGGGCTGGTTCCCCTCCCACTTAAGCCAACGGGGCCCTCCGGGATAGGTGGCCCCACCCGGTGGACCCCCGGGACCCTTCCGGTGGTCCCGGTACAATACCGGGTGACCCCAAAACTTTCCCGATGGCCGAAACAGCACTTCTTATATATAATTCTTTACCTCCGGACCATTCTGGAACTCCTCGTGACGTCCGAGATCTCATCCGGGACTCTGAACAACATTCGGTTTGCTGCATACTCATATTCATACAACCCTAGTGTCACCGAACCTTAAGTGTGTAGACCCTACGGGTTCGGGAGAAATGCAGACATGACCGAGACGGCTCTCCGGTCAATAACCAACAGCGGGATATGGATACCCATGTTGGCTCCCACATACTCCTCGATGATCTCATCGGATGAACCACGATGTCGAGGATTCAAGCAACCCCGTATACTATTCCCTTTGTCAGACGGTATGTTACTTGCCCAAGACTCGATCGTCGGTATCCCAATACCTCGGTCAGTCTCGTTACCGGCAAGTCACTTTACTCGTACCATAATGCATGATCCCATGACCAGACACTTGGTCACTTTGAGCTCATTATAATGATGCACTACCGAGTGGGCCCAGTGATACCTCTCCGTTATCCGGAGTGACAAATCCCAGTCTTGATCCGTGTCAACCCAACAGACACTTTCGGAGATACCTGTAGTGCACATTTATAGTCACCCAGTTACGTTGTGACGTTTGGTACACCCAAAGCACTCCTACGGTATCCGGGAGTTACACGATCTCATGGTCTAAGGAAAAGATACTTGACATCGGAAAAGCTCTAGCAAAACGAACTACACGATCTTGTGCTATGCTTAGGATTGGGTCTTGTCCATCACATCATTCTCCTAATGATGTGATCCTGTTGTCAACGACATCTAATGTCCATAGTCAGGAAACCATGACTATCTGTTGACCAACGAGCTAGTCAACTAGAGGCTTACTAGGGACGTATTGTGGTCTATGTATTCACACGTGTATTACGATTTCCGGATAATACAATTACAGCATAAATAAAATACAATTATCATGAACAAGGAAATATAATAAAAATCCTTTTATTATTGCCTCTAGGGCACATTTCCAACAGTCTCCCACTTGCATTAGAGTCAATAATCTACTTACATTGTGATGAATCGAACACCCATAGAGTTCCGGTGTTGATCATGTTTTGCTCGCGAAAGAGGTTTAGTCAACGGATCTGCGACATTCAGATTCGTATGTACTTTGCAAATATCTATGTCTCCATCTTGAACATTTTCATGGATGGAGTTGAAACGACGCTCGATGTGCCTGGTCTTCTTGTGAAACCTGGGCTCCTTGGCGAGGGCAATAGCTCCAGTGTTGTCACATAAGAGTTTGATCGGCCCCGACGCATTGGGTATGACTCCTAGGTCGGTGATGAACTCCTTCACCCAAATTGCTTCATGCGCTGCCTCCGAGGCTGCCATGTACTCCGCTTCACATGTAGATCCCGCCACGACGCTCTGCTTGCAGCTGCACCAGCTTACTGCTCCACCATTCAACATATACACGTATCCTGTTTGTGACTTAGAGACATCCAGATCTGTGTCGAAGCTAGCATCGACGTAACCCTTTACGACGAGCTCTTCATCACCTACATAAACGAGAAACATGTCCTTTGTCCTTTTCAGGTACTTCAGGATATTCTTGACCGCTGTCCAGTGTTCCTTGCCGGGATTACTTTGGTACCTTCCTACCAAACTTACGGCAAGGTTTACATCAGGTCTGGTACACAGCATGGCATACATAATAGATCCTATGGCTGAGGCATAGGGGATGACACTCATCTCTTCTTTATCTTTTGCCGTGGTCGGGCATTGAGCCGAGCTCAATCTCACACCTTGCAATACAGGCAAGAACCCTTTCTTGGACTGATCCATTTTGAACTTCTTCAAAATCTTATCAAGGTATGTGCTTTGTGAAAGACCTATGAGGCGTCTCGATCTATCCCTATAGATCTTGATGCCTAATATATATGCAGCTTCTCCAAGGTCCTTCATTGAAAAACACTTATTCAAGTAGGCCTTAATGCTGTCCAAGAATTATATATCATTTCCCATCAAAAGTATGTCATCTACATATAATATGAGAAATGCTACAGAGCTCCCACTCACTTTCTTGTAAACGCAGGCTTCTCCATAAGTCTGCATAAACCCAAACGCTTTGATCATCTCATCAAAGTGAATGTTCCAACTCCGAGATGCTTGCACCAGCCCATAAATGGATCGCTGGAGCTTGCACACTTTGTTAGCATTCTTAGGATCGACAAAACCTTCCGGCTTCATCATATACAACTCTTCCTTAACATAACCGTTAAGGAATGCCGTTTTGACGTCCATCTGCCATATCTCATAATCATAGTATGCGGCAATTGTTAACATGATTCGCACTGACTTAAGCTTCGCTACGGGAGAGAAAGTCTCATCGTAGTCAATCCCTTGAACTTGCCGATAATACTTAGCGACAAGTCGAGCTTTATAGATGGTGACATTACCATCCGCGTCTGTCTTGTTCTTAAAGATCCATTTGTTTTCTATCGCTCGCCAATCATCGGGCAAGTCAGTTAAAGTCCATACTTTGTTTTCATACATAGATTCTATCTCGGATTGCATGGCTTCTAGCCATTTGTTGGAATCTCGGCCCGCCATCGCTTCTTCATAGTTGGAAGGTTCACCGTTGTCTAACAACATGATTTCCAGGACAGGGTTGCCATACCACTCTGGTGTGGAACGTGTCCTCGTGGACCTACGAAGTTCAGTAGCAACTTGATCCGAAGTACCTTGATCATCATCATTAATTTCCTCTCCAGTCGGTGTAGGCACCACAGGAACATTTTCCTGAGCTGCACTACTTTCCGGTTCAAGAGGTAGTACTTCATCGTGTTCTACTTTCCTCCCACTTACTCCTTTCGAGAGAAACTCTTTTTCCAGAAAGGATCCGTTCTTGGCAACAAAGATCTTGCCTTCGGATCTAAGGTAGAAGGTATACCCAATGGTTTCCTTAGGGTATCCTATGAAGATGTATTTTTCCGACTTGGGTTCGAGCTTTTCAGGTTGAAGTTTCTTGACATAAGCATCGCATCCCCAAACTTTTAGAAACGACAGCTTAGGTTTCTTCCCAAACCATAATTCATACGGTGTCGTCTCAACGGATTTAGACGGTGCCCTATTTAAAGTGAATGTAGCTGTCTCTAGAGCGTATCCTCAAAATGATAGCGGTAAATCGGTAAGAGACATCATAGATCGCACCATATCCAATAGAGTGCGATTACGACGTTCGGACACACCGTTACGCTGAGGTGTTCCAGGCGGCGTGAGTTGTGAAACGATTCCACATTTTCTTAAGTGTGTACCAAATTCGTGACTTAAATATTCTCCTCCACAATCCGGTCGTAAGAATTTTATCTTTCGGTCACGTTGATTCTCTACTTCATTCTGAAATTCCTTGAACTTTTCAAAGGTCTCAGACTTGTGTTTCATTAAGTAGACATACCCATATCTACTCAAGTCATCAATGAGAGTGAGAACAAACGATATCCTCCGCGAGCCTCAACGCTCATTGGACCGCACACATCAGTATGTATGATTTCCAACAAGTTGGTTGCTCGCTCCATTGTTCTGGAGAACGGAGTCTTGGTCATTTTTCCCATGAGGCATGGTTCGCATGTGTCAAATGATTCATAATCAAGAGACTCTAAAAGACCATCAGCATGGAGCTTCTTCATGCGCTTGACACCAATGTGACCAAGGCGGTAGTGCCATAAGTATGTGGGACTATCGTTATCAACTTTACATCTTTTGGTATTCACACTATGAATATGTGTAACATTACGTTCGAGATTCATTAAGAATAAACCATTGACCATCGGGGCATGACCATAAAACATATCTCTCATATAAATAGAACAACCATTATTCTCGGATTTAAATGAGTAGCCATCTCGTATCAAACGAGATCCAGATACAATGTTCATGCTCAAACTTGGCAGTAAATAACAATTATTGAGGTTTAAAACTAATCCCGTAGGTAAATGTAGAGGTAGCGTGCCGACGGCGATCATATCGACCTTGGAACCATTCCCGACGCGCATCGTCACCTCGTCCTTCGCCAGTCTCCGCTTATTCTGCAGCTCCTGCTGTGAGTTACAAATATGAACAACGGCACCGGTATCAAATACCCAGGAGTTACTACGAGTACTGGTAAGGTACACATCAATTACATGTATATCACATATACCTTTGGTGTTGCCGGCCTTCTTGTCCGCTAAGTATTTGGGGCAGTTCCGCTTCCAGTGACCCTTCCCTTTGTAATAAAAGCACTCAGTCTCAGGCTTGGGTCCATTCTTTGACTTCTTCCCGGCAACTGGCTTACCGGGCGTGACAACATCTTTGCCGTCCTTCTTGAAGTTCTTCTTACCCTTGCCCTTCTTGAACTTAGTGGTCTTATTGACCATCAACAATTGATGTTCTTTCTTGATTTCAACCTCTGCTGACTTCAGCATTGAGAATACTTCAGGAATGGTCTTCACCATCCCCTGCATGTTGTAGTTCAACACAAACCTCTTGTAGCTCGGTGGGAGCGACTGAAGGATTCTGTCAATGACCGCCTCATCCGGGAGGTTGATCTCCAGCTAGGACAGGCGGTTGTGCAACCCAGACATTTTGAGTATGTGCTCACTGATAGAACTATTTCCCTCCATCTTACAACTATAGAACTTGTCGGAGACTTCATATCTCTCGACTCGGGCATGAGATTGAAAAACCATTTTCAGCTCCTCGAACATCTCATATGCTCCGTGTCGCTCAAAACGCTTTTGGAGCCCCGGTTCTAAGTTGTAAAGCATGCCAACCTGAACGAGGGAGTAATCATCAGCACGTGACTGCCAAGTGTTCATAACATCTTGGTTCTCTGGGATGGGTGATTCACCTAGCGGTGCTTCTAGGACATAATCTTTCTTGGCTGCTATGAGGATGATCCTCAGGTTCCGGACCCAGTCCGAATAGTTGCTGCCATCATCTTTCAGCTTGGTTTTCTCTAGGAACGTGTTGAAGTTCATGTTGACATGAGCATTGGCCATTTGATCTACAAGACATATTTTGCAAAGGTTTTAGACTAAGTTCATGATAATTAAGTTCATCTAATCAAATTATTTAATGAACTCCCACTCAGATTAGACATCCCTCTAGTCATCTAAGTGTTACACGATCCGAGTCGACTAGGCCATGTCCGATCATCACGTGAGACAGACTAGTCATCATCGGTGAACATCTCCATGTTGATCGTATCTTCCATACGACTCATGTTCGACCTTTCGGTCTCTTGTGTTCCGAGGCCATGTCTGTACATGCTAGGCTCGTCAAGTTAACCCTAAGTGTTTCTGCATGTGTAAAACTGTCTTACACCCGTTGTATGTGAACGTAAGGATCTATCACACCCGATCATCACGTGGTGCTTCGAAACGACGAACTTTAGCAACGGCGCACAGTTAGGGGGAACACTTTCTTGAAATTATTATAAGGGATCATCTTATTTACTACCGTTGTTCTAAGTAAACAAGATGCATAAACATAATAAACATCACATGCAATTATATAAAGTAGTGACATGATATGGCCAATATCATATAGCTCCTTCGATCTCCATCTTCGGGGCTCCATGATCATCTTCGTCACCGGCATGACACCATGATCTCCATCATCGTGTCTTCATGAAGTTGCCACGCCAACGACTACTTCTACTTCTATGGCTAACGCGTTTAGCAATAAAGTAAAGTAATTTACATGGCGTTCTTCAATGACACACAGGTCATACAAAAAATGAAGACAACTCCTATGGCTCCTGCCGGTTGTCATACTCATTGACATGCAAGTCGTGATTCCTATTACAAGAACATGATCTCATACATCACAATATATCATTCATCATTCATCACAACTTCTGGCCATATCACATCACATGACAATTGCTGCAAAAACAAGTTAGACGTCCTCTAATTGTTGTTGCATCTTTTACGTGGCTGCAATTGGGTTCTAGCAAGAACGTTTTCTTACCTACGAATAACCACAACGTGATCTTTGTCAACTTCTATTTACCCTTCATAAGGACCCTTTTCATCTAATCCGCTCAACTAAAGTAGGAGAGACAGACACCCGCTAGCCACCTTATGCAACTAGTGCATGTCAGTCGGTGGAACCTGTCTCACGTAAGTGTACGTGTAAGGTCGGTCCGGGCTGCTTCATCCCACAATACCGCTGAAGCAAGAAAAGACTAGTAGCGGGAAGCAAGTTGACAAGATCTACGCCCACAACAAATTTGTGTTCTACTCGTGCAATAGAGAACTACGCATAGAGCTCATGATGCCACTGTTGGGGAACGTTGCAGAAAATTAAAAAATTTCCTACGGTTTCACCAAGATCCATCTATGATTTCATCTAAGCAACGAGTCATGGGAGAGAGATTGCATCTACATACCACTTTGTAGATCGTGTGCGGAAGCGTTCAAGGGAACGGGGATGATGGAGTCGTACTCGCCGTGATTCAAATCACCGATGACCAAGCGCCGAACGGACAGCACCTCCGCGTTCAACACACGTACGGAGCGGATGACGTCTCCTCCTTATTGATCCAGCAAGGGGGAAGGAGAGGTTGATGATGATCCAGCAGCACAACGGCGTGGTGGTGGATGCAGCAGAACTCCGGCAGGGCTTCGCCAAGCTGCTGCGGGAGGAGGACGAGGTGTAGCAGGGGGAGGGAGGCGCCAATGCACAGGGTGCGGCTGCCCTCACCCTTGCCCCCCTTTATATAGGCCCCCAGGGGGGGCGCCGGCCCTGGGAGATCCAATCTCCCAAGGGGGCGGCGGCCAGGGGGGGTGGAGTGCCCCCAAGGCAAGTGGGGCGCCCCCCCCCCACCTAGGGTTTCCAACCCTAGGCGCAGAGGGGGGGCCCAGGGGGGGTGCACTAGCCCACTAGGGGCTGGTTCCCCTCCCACTTCAGCCCATGGGGCCCTCCGGGATAGGTGGCCCCACCCGGTGGACCCCCGTGACCCTTCCGGTGGTCCCGGTACAATACCGGGTGACCCCGAAACTTTCCCGATGGCCGAAACAGCACTTCCTATATATAATTCTTTACCTCCGGACCATTCCGGAACTCCTCATGACGTCCGAGATCTCATCCGGGACTCCAAACAACATTCGGTTTGCTGCATACTCATATTCATACAACCCTAGCGTCACCGAACCTTAAGTGTGTAGACCCTACGGGTTCGGGAGAAATGCAGACATGACCGAGACGGCTCTCCGGTCAATAACCAACAGCGGGATCTGGATACCCATGTTGGCTCCCACATACTCCTCGATGATCTCATCGGATGAACCACGATGTCGAGGATTCAATCAACCCCGTATACTATTCCCTTTGTCCGACGGTATGTTACTTGCCCGAGACTCGATCATCGGTATCCCAATACCTCGTTCAGTCTCGTTACCGGCAAGTCACTTTACTCGTACCGTAATGCATGATCCCGTGACCAGACACTTGGTCACTTTGAGCTCATTATGATGATGCACTACCGAGTGGGCCCAGTGATACCTCTCTGTTATCCGGAGTGACAAATCCCAGTCTCGATCTGTGTCAACCCAACAGACACTTTCGGAGATACCTGTAGTGCACCTTTATAGTCACCCAGTTATGTTGTGACGTTTGGTACACCCAAAGCACTCCTACGGTATCCGGGAGTTACACGATCTCATGGTCTAAGGAAAAGATTCTTGACATTGGAAAAGCTCTAGCAGAACGAACTACACGATCTTGTGCTATGCTTAGGATTGGGTCTTGTCCATCACATCATTCTCCTAATGATGTGATCCCGTTGTCAACGACATCTAATGTCCATAGTCAGGAAACCATGACTATCTGTTGACCAACGAGCTAGTCAACTAGAGGCTTACAAGGGACGTATTGTGGTCTATGTATTCACACGTGTATTACGATTTTCGGATAATACAATTACAGCATGAGTAAAAGACAATTATCATGAACAAGGAAATATAATAATAATCCTTTTATTATTGTCTCTAGGGCATATTTCCAACAATGAGTTGTCATTTGATTAACGGGATCACATCATTAGAAAATGTTGTGATTGACTTGACCCATTCCGTTGGCTTAGCACATGATCGTTTAGTATGTTGCTATTGCTTTCTTCATGACTTATACATGTTCCTATGACTATGCGATTATGCAACTCCCGTTTACCGGAGGAACACTTTGTGTCCTACCAAACGTCACAATGTAACTGGGTGATTATAAAGATGCTCTACAGGTGCCTCCGAAGGTACTTGTTGGGTTGGCGTATTTCGAGATTAGAATTTGTCACTCCGATTGTCGGACAGGTATCTTTGGGCCCACTTGGTAATGCACATCACTATAAGCCTTGCAAGCATTGTAGCTAATGAGTTAGTTACAGGATGATGTGTTACAGAACGAGTAAAGAGACATGCCGGTAACGAGATTGAACTAGGTATTGAGATAGCTACGATCGAATCTCGAGCAAGTAACATACCGATGAAAAAGGGAACAAAGTATGTTGTTATGCGGTTTGACCGATAAAGATCTTCGTAGAATATGTGGGAGCCAATATGAGCATCCAGGTTCCGATATTGGTTATTGACCGGAGACGTGTCTCGGTCATGTCTACATAGTTCTCGAACCCATAGGGTCCGCATGCTTAAAGTTCGGTGAAGATTTATATTATGAGTTTATGTGTTTTGATGTACCGAAGGTAGTTAGAAGTCCCGGATGAGATCGGGGACATGACGAGGAGTCTCGAAATGGTCGAGACATAAAGATCAATATATTGGACAACTATATTCGGACATCAGCAAGGTTTCGAGTGATTCGGGTATTTTTCGCAGTACCGGAGAGTTACAGGAATTCGCAGGGGAGTAGATGGGCCTTATTGGGCTTTAGGGGAAAGAGAGAGGGGAGGCTGCGCCCCCCCCCCCAAGGTCTAGTCCGAATTGGACTGGGGGGAGGGGCGGTGCCCCCTCCTTCCTTCTCTTCTCTTTTCCCTTTCCTTCTCTCCTACTCCTACTACTTGGAAGGGCTCCTAGTTCTACTAGGAAAAGGGGAATCCTACTCCCGGTGGGAGTAGGACTCCCCTAGGGCGCACCATAGAGAGGGCCGGCCCTCCCCCTCCTCCACTCCTTTATATACGGGGAGAGGGGCACCCCTTGGAGACACAACAATTGATCTCTTGATCTCTTAGCCGTGTGCGGTGCCCCCCTCCACTATATTCCACCTCGATCATATCGTAGCGGTGCTTAGGCGAAGCCCTGCGTCGGTAGCAACATCATCACCGTCACCACGCCATCGTGCTGACGAAACTCTCCCTCTAAGCTTGGCTGGATCGGAGTTCGAGGGACGTCATCGAGCTGAACGTGTGCTGAACTTGGAGGTGTCGTACGTTCAGTACTTGGATCGATCGAATCATGAAGACGTACGACTACATCAACCGTGCTGTGCTAACGCTTCCGCTTTCGGTATACGAGGGTACGTGGACACACTCTCCCCTCTCGTTGCTATGCATCACCATGATCTTGCATGTGCGTGGGAAATTTTTGAAATTACTATGTTCCCCAACAGTGGCATCCGAGCCAGGTTTTATGCGTTGATGTTATATGCACGAGTAGAACACAAGTGAGTTGTGGGCTATACAAGTCATACTGCTTACCAGCATGTCACACTTTGGTTCGGCGCTATTGTTGGATGAAGCGGCCCGGACCGACATTACGCGTACGCTTACACGAGACTGGTTCTACTGACGTGCTTTGCACATAGGTGGCTGGCGGGTGTCAGTTTCTCCAACATTAGTTGAATCGAGTGTGGCTACGCCCGGTCGTTGAGAAGGTTAAAACAACACTAACTTGACGAACTATCATTGTGGTTTTGATGCGTAGGTAAGAACGGTTCTTGCTCAACCCGTAGCAGCCACATAAAACTTGCAACAACAAAGTAGAGGACGTTTAACTTGTTTTTGTAGGGCATGTTGTGATGTGATATGGTCAGGGCATGATGCTATATTTTATTGTATGAAATGATCATGTTTTGTAACCGAGTTATTGGCAACTGGCAGGAGCCATATGGTTGTCGCATTATTGTATGCAATGCAATCGCCCTGTAATTGCTTTACTTTATCACTAAGTGGTAGCAATAGTCGTAGAAGCAATAGATGGCGAGATGACAACAATGCTACGATGGAGATCAAGGTGTCGCGCCAATGACGATGGTGATCATGACGGTGCTTCGAAGATGGAGATCACAAGCACAAGATGATGATGGCCATATCATATCACTTATATTGATTGCATGTGATGTTTATCTATTATGCATCTTATCTTGCTTTGATTGACGGTAGCATTATAAGATGATCTCTCACTAATTTTCAAGATAAAAGTGTTCTCCCTGAGTATGCACCGTTGCCAAAGTTCGTCGTGCCTAGACACCACATGATGATCGGGTGTGATAAGATCTACGTCCATCTACAACAGGTGCAAGCCAGTTTTGCACACGCAGAATACTCAAGTTAAACTTGACGAGCCTAGCATTTGCAGATATGGCCTCGGAACACTGAGACCGAAAGGTCGAGCGTGAATCATATAGTAGATATGATCAACATAGTGATGTTCACCATTGAAAGCTACTCCATTTCATGTGATGATCGGTTATGGTTTAGTTGATTTGGATCACGTGATCACTTAGATGATTAGAGGGATGTCTATCTAAGTGGGAGTTCTTAAGTAATATGATTAATTGAACTTTAATTTATCACGAACTTAGTCCTGATAGTATTTTGCAAATTATATTGTAGATCAATAGCTCGCTTTGTTGCTTCCCTATGTTTTATATGTGTTCCTAGAGAAAACTAAGTTGAAAGATGATAGTAGCAATGATGCGGACCAGGTCCGTGATCTGAGGTTTATCCTCATTGCTGCACAGAAGAATTATGTCCTTGATGCACCGCTAGGTGACAGACCTATTGCAGGAGCAGATGCAGACATTATGAACGTTTGGCTAGCTCAATATGATGACTACTTGATAGTTTAGTGCACCATGCTTAACGGCTTAGAATCGGGACTTCAAAGACGTTTTGAACGTCATGGACCATATGAGATGTTCCAGGAGTTGAAGTTAATATTTCAAGCAAATACCCGAGTTGAGAGATATGAAGTCCCAACAAGTTCTATAGATAAAAGATGGAGGAGAATTGCTCAACTAGTGAGCATGTGCTCAGATTGTCTGGGTACTACAATCGCTTGAATCAAGTTGGAGCTAATCTTCTAGATAAGATAGTGATTGACAGAGTTCTCTAGTCACCATCACCAAGTTACTAGAACTTCGTGATGAACTATAGTATGCAAGGGATGACGAAAATGATTCCCAAGCTCTTCGTGATGTTGAAATCGATGAAGGTAGAAATCAAGAAAGAGCATCAAGTGTTGATGATTGACAAGACCACTAGTTTCAAGAAAAGGGCAAAGGGAAAGAAAGGGAAACTTCAAGTAGAATGGCAAGCAAGTTGTCACTCCCGTGAAGAATCCCAAAGCTGAACCAAAGCCTGAAACTGAGTGCTTCTACTACAAAGGAAATGGTCACTGGAAGTGGTAATGCCCTGAATATTTGGTGGATAAGAAGGATGGCAAAGTGAACAAGGGTATATTTGATATACAGGTTATTGATGTGTACCTTACTAGTGTTTATAGTAGCCCCTGAGTATTTGATACTTGTTCGGTTGCTAAGATTAGTAACTCGAAACAGGAGTTATAGAATAAACAGAGACTAGTTGAGGATGAAGTGACGATGTGTGTTGGAAGTGGTTCCAAGATTGATATGATCATCATCGTACACTCCCTATACTTTCGAGATTATTGTAGAACCTAAATAAATGTTATTTGGTGTTTGCGTTGAGCATAAATATGATTAGATCATGTTTATTGCGATACAATTATTCATCTAAGACGGAGAATAAATTGTTATTTTGTTTACATGAATAAAACCTTCTATGGTCTTACACCCAATGTTGATGGTTTATTGAATCTTGATCGTAGTAATACACATATTCATAATATTGATGCCAAAAGATGCAAAGTTGATAATGATAGTGCAACATATTTGTGGCACTATCGTTTGGGTCATATCGGTGTAAAGCGCATGAAGAAACTCCATACAGATGGAGTTTTAGAATCACTTGATTATGAATCATTTGATGCTTGCGAACCGTGCCTTTTGGGCAAGATGACTAAAACTCCGTTCTAGGGAACAATGGAATGAGCTACTGACTTGTTGCAAATAATACATACCGATGTATGCGGTCCAATGAGTGTTGAAGCTCGCGGCGGGTATCGTTATTTTCTGACCTTCACAAATGATTTGAGCAGATATGAGTATATCTACTTAATGAAGCACAAGTCTGAAACATTTGAAAAGTTCAAAGAATTTCAGAGTGAAGTGGAGAATCATCATAACAAGAAAATAAAGTTTCTACAATATGATTGTAGAGGAGAATATTTGAGTTACGAGTTTGGCCTTCATTTAAAAACAATGTGGAATAGTTTCACAGCTCACGCCACATGGAACACCACAGTATAATGGTGTGTCCGAACGTCATAACCACACTTTATTGGATATGGTGCGACCTATGATGTATCTTACCGATTTACCACTATCATTTGGGGTTATGCATTTGAGACAGTTGCATTCACTTTAAATAGGGCACCATCAAAATCCATTGAGACGACGCCTTATGAACTGTGGTTTGGCAAGAAACCAAAGTTGTCGTTTCTTAAAGTTTGGGGCTGCGATGCTTATGTGGAAAAGTTTCAACCTGATAAGCTCGAACCCAAATCGGAGAAGTGCGTCTTCATAGAATACCCAAAGGAAACTGTTGGGTACACCTTCTATCACAGATCCGAAGGCAAAATCTTTGTTGCTAAGAATGGATCCTTTCTAGAGAAGGAGTTTCTCTCGAAAGAAGTGAGTGGGAGGAAAGTCGAACTTGATGAGGTGACTGTACCCGCTCCCTTATTGGAAAGTAGTTCATCACATAAATCAGTTCCTGTGATTCTTACACCAATTAGTGAGGAAGCTAATGATGACGATCATGAAGCTTCGGATCAAGTTACTACCGAACCCCATAGGTCTTCCAGAGTAAGATCCGCACCAGAGTGGTACGGTAATCCTGTTCTGGAAGTCATGTTACTAGACCATGATAAACCTACAAACTATGAGGAAGCGATGATGAGCCTAGATTCCACGAAATGGCTGGAGGCCATGAAATCTGAGATAGGATCCATGTATGAGAACAAAGTGTGGACCTTGGTGGACTTGCCCGATGATCGGCAAGCCATAAAAAAATTGATCTTCAAGAGGAAGACGGACGTTGATAGTAGTATTACTATGTACAAAGCTCGACTTGTCGCAAAAGGTTTTCGACAAGTTCAAGGTGTTGACTACAATGAGATTTTCTCAACTGTAGCGATGCTTAAGTCTGTCTGAATCATGTTAGAAATTGCCACATTTTATGAAATCTGGCAAATGGATGTTAAAACTGCATTCCTTGAATGGATATTTCTTAAAGAAGTGTTGTATATGATACAACCAGAAGGTTTTGTCAATCCTAAAGGTCCTAACAAAATGTGCAAGCTCCAGCAATCCATCAATGGACTGGTGCAAGCATCTTGGAGTTGGAATATACGCTTTGATGAGTTGATCAAAGCATATGGTTTTATACAGACTTTTGGAAAGGCCTGTATTTACAAGAAAGTGAGTGGGAGCACTACAGCCTTTCTGATAGGTATATGTGAATGACATATTGTTGATCAGAAATGATGTAGAATTTTCTGTACAGCATAAAGGAGCGTTTGAAAGGATGTTTTTTTCAAAGAAAGACCTCGGTGAAGCTGCTTACACATTGAGTATCAAGATCTATAGAGATAGATCAAGACGCTTGATAAGATTTTTCAATGAGTACATACCTTGACAAGATTTTGAAAGAGTTCAAAATAGATCAGTCAAAGAAGGAGTTCTTGCTTGTATTACAAGGTGTGAAGTTGAGTAAGACTCAAAACCCGACCATGGCAGAAAATAGAAAGAGAATGAAAAGTCCTTCCCTGTGCCTCGGTCATAGGTTCTATAAAGTACGTTGTGCTGTGTACCAGTCCTATTGTGTACCTTGTCATAAGTTTGGCAAGGGGGTACAATAGTGATCTAAGAGTAGATCAATGGACAACAGTCAAAATTATCCTTAGTGAGGACTAAGGAAATATTTCTCGGTCATGGCGGTGATAAAGAGTTCATCGTAAAGAGTTACGTCGATGCAAGCTTTTACACCGATCCAGATGACTCTAAGTCTCAATCTGGATACATATTGAAAGTGGGAGCAAATTAGCAAGAATAGCTCCATGCAGAGCATTGTGAACATAGAATATTTGCAAAATACATACGGCTCAGAATGTGACAGACCCGTTGACTAAACTTCTCTCACAAGAAAAACATGATCACACCTTAGTAATCTTTGGGTATTAATCACATAGCAATGTGAACTAGATTACTGAGTCTAGTAAACCCTTTGGGTGTTGGTCACATGACGATGTGAACTATGAGTGTTAATCACATACAGATGTGAACTATTGGTGTTAAATCACATGGCGATGTGAGCTAGATTATTTACTCTCGTGGGTGTGGTGCGCCTGAAGGAAATATGCCCTAGAGGCAATAATAAAGTTATTATTTATTTCCTTATATCATGATAAATGTTTATTATTCATGCTAGAATTGTATTAACCGGAAACATGATACATGTGTGAATACATAGACAAACAGAGTGTCCCTAGTATGCCTCTACTTGACTAGATCGTTGACCAAAGATGGTTATGTTTCATAACCATAGACATGAGTTGTCATTTGATTAATGGGATCACATCATTAGAGAATGATGTGATTGACTTGACCCATTCTATTAGCTTAGCACTTGATCGTTTAGTATGTTGCTATTGCTTTCATCATGACTTATACATGTTCCTATGACTATGAGATTATGCAACTCCCGTTTATCAGAGGAACATTTTGTGTGCTACCAAACGTCACAACGTAACTGGATGATTATAAAGGTGCTCTACAGGTGTCTCCGAAGGTACTTGTTGGGTTGGCGTATTTCGAGATTAGGATTTGTCACTCCGATTGTCGGAGAGGTATCTCTGGGCCCACTCGGTAATGCGCATCACTATAAGCCCTGCAAGCATTGTAGCTAATGAGTTAGTTATGGGATGATGTATTGCGGAACGAGTAAAGAGACTTGTCGGTAACGAGATTGAACTAGCTATTGAGATACCAACGATCGAATCTCGGGCAAGTAACATACTGATGACAAAGGGAACAAAGTATGTTGTTATGCGGTTTGACCGATAAAGATCTTTGTAGAGTATGTGGGAGCCAATATGAGCATCCAGGGTCCGCTATTGGTTATTGATCGGAGACGTGTCTCGGTCATGTCTACATAGTTCTCGAACCCATAGGGTCCGCACGCTTAAAGTTCGGTGATGATTTATATTATGAGTTTATGTGTTTTGATGTACCGAAGGTATTAGTAGTCCCGGATGAGATCAGGGACATGACGAGGAGTCTCGAAATGGTCGAGACGTAAAGATCGATATATTGGACGACTATATTCGGAGATCGGAAAGGTTCCGAGTGATTCGGGTATTTTTTGGAGTACAGGAGAGTTACGGGAATTCACCGGGAGTAGATGGGCCTTATTGGGCTTTAGGGGAAAGAGAGACGGGAGGCTGCGCCCCCCGCCCCCCAAGGCCAAGTCCGAATTGGACTGGAGGGAGGGGTGACGCCCCCTCATTCCTTCTCTTATCGTTTCCCTTTCCTTCTCTCCTACTCCTACTACTTGGAAGGGCTCCTAGTTCTACTAGGAAAAGGGGAATCCTACTCCCGGTGGGAGTAGGACTCCCCTAGGGCGCGCCATTGAGAGGGCCAGCCCTCCCCCTCCTCAACTCCTTTATTTACGAGGAGAGGGGCACCCCCCCTTGGAGACACAACAATTGATCTCTTGATCTCTTAGCCGTGTGCGGTGCCCCCCTCCACTATATTCTACCTCGATCATATCGTAGTGGTGCTTAGGTGAAGCCATGTGTCGGTAGCAACATCATCACCGTCACCATGCTGTCGTGCTGATGAAACTCTCCCTCAAAGCTCGGCTGGATCGGAGTTCGAGGGACGTCATCGAGCTGAACGTGTGCTGAACTCGGAGGTGCCGTACGTTCGGTACTTGGATCGGTCAGATCACGAAGACGTACGACTATATCAACTGCGTTGTGCTAACGCTTTCGTTTTTGGCTCTACGAGGGTACGTGGACACACTCTCCCCTCTTGTTGCTATGTATCACCATGATCTTGCGTGTGCGTGGGAAATTTTTAAAATTACTACGTTCCCCAACAGCGCCATTACTAGTTAAAACTAGTGATGGCGCACAATCCCCAGGTGCGCCATTACTAGTTTTGAAAAAAAAATTGTTAGTAGTGGCGCACCGAGGGTGTGGTGCTCCATTACTAGTTAAAACTAGTAATGGCGCACTATCCCCTGGTGCGCCATTACTAGTTTTGAAAAAGTTTTGAAAAAAAATAAAAAACAATTGTTAGTAGTGGCGCACCGAGGGTGTGGTGCGCCAAAAAAAATTAAAAAAATTGTTAGTAGTGGCGCACCGTGGGTGTGGTGCATCATTAGTGATATGGCTACTAATGGCGTACCTATATATGGTGCGCCACTGCTATATAGCAGTGGCGCACCACATACGTGGTGCGCCATTAATGTCCATATTAGCTATAGCCGTTTTCCTAGTAGTGCGGGTTTAACCCATCATCTATCTCTACGATTACTCAATCTCTCACGTATCTGTAACAAACTCCTGAAGAAAGAAAAGTCTATCTAGCTTCTGCCGCCAGCAGACTCGCCTCCGCCGCCGGTGACTCCGGCCGTCGGTGGTGAGGAGGGTCGCCGGATCAACGCGTGTGTATTATTTTTTAGACTCTCGTAGTTTGTTTTTGACCCAACACCGTAGAACAATTGTTCTACGGTAAATATATTAAAAATAAATATAGTACTCTCATAGTTTAGGTTTTTAGGTTGTTCATCGTTTTTGCTTCGGCGACGATGATGGTGACACTTAATAAAGTTTCTTCAGATTCTACTCCGATGAGGCGATCGGTCCTATGGTTGGGGATAGATTTAAAAATCAGTCTATTCAAGTAAGGATGGTGTGGCGGCGGTGACATCCTCGTGGTGGACCTGTGTCCTTGGGTTTGCTCCAGCGCCGGCACGGAGTTAGGGAGGTAGTCCTAGAGCGGATGCAGATTGTGGACTGCATTGACGGCATTTGGAAGATGGTGGATCGTGTGCTGGGTTCGTGGTTCGTGGATGACAGGTATGGTTTCCTCCTACGGCGTGTTAGTCATATGGGGGTGCTAGATCTGGAGTTTGATGGTGTGTTCGGGGTGTTTCCCCGGTCTGATTTGTTCAACAGTAATAGTTTCGTCTTTGGAGAACCACCTTGGAGGTCCGCAAAGCTGCATATCAGCAATGGAGCCGCTTCGAGCTCGTGTATGGAGGTGATCTGTCATTTTTTCTTATGGTCGCTGTTGTGGTGGTGCCAGAGACAGGTGACAGGCATTGGTGTCAAGCTCAAAGGATTTTTTGTTCTCGTTTGTAACTATACTTCTTGGCTAGTGTTCCTTTGTGCAAAGGCTACACTACAAAAAAAAGACACATCTGTGACATTTTGGGCCGAACGGATTTTTTTTCTGTCATACTTATGACACTTGTATGATGATAATTGTGACAAAACCCGGTATCATCATAGATGTGGTGGGCTCCTACTTCTATGACCAAAAAATCATGACAGAAAATGGGCTTTTCGTCCTGGGCGGGCCGGAGACGCGGTTGCATGACATTCTTTGGGCCGTCCATGACGGAAAAACTGTGGTAGAAGGCGAGGAAAATTTTGGGGAGTTCCCAGTTACGGTGGGTGGTCGGGGGCCGAGCGATGCGCGTTTCTCTCGTACACATACGCGCGTGTGTGTGAGGTGTTGGCTCTAATTGAACCCGAGTGAGGCGTCGCCTAACTGAAACCGAGCGATTGCACTGCAGGCTACGCGTTACTGAACCCGAGCGGTCGAGCGATTCCTTTGCTACTGCTGCTAACTGAAGCCGATCGATGCTGCCTCTGGATGAACAGTGAGCGTTGCAGGGGGGTTTGGATGAACAGTGAGTGTGGGGGGCGTTGGATGACCAATGAGCGGTGGCGTTGCCTCTGGATGAACAGGACCCCGTGGTGTGGAGGGCTGGATGAACGGGATGACCCCGTGGAGGGCTGGATGAACAGTAGACGATGGAGGGGTGGATGAACAGTAGCCCGTGGAGGGGTGGTTAAGCAGGAGCCTGTGGAGAAGGGTGGTTGAACAGTAGCCGGTGGAGTAGCGTGCGGTGGAGGCTGGATGAACAGGAGCTCATGGATGAACAGTCGCAGGTAGAGGCTGGAGGAGGTCGACGGTGGATGAACAGTAGCCTGTGGAGGCTAGAGGAGGTCGACGGTGGAGATGAACAGTATCTCGTGGAGTCCCGTTTTGCGGTACGCGCCACACCCCTCCGGATGAACAGGACCCCCGTTTCGACCGTAGCGCTCCAACACAAGTCCGTTTCGTCTGTTTTGCGGTATGCCACACCCCTCCCGATCAATAGGACCCCCGTTTCGACCGTAGGAGGTCCGTTTCCTCCATTTTGCGGTACGCCAGACCCCTCCTGATGAACATGATCCCGTTTCGAACGTGGCCGGTCAAACACAAGGTCGTTTCCTCCGTGCTGCGGTACGCCAGGCCTCGTTTCCATCGCCTGTTCCATCCAAGCCAGTTGGCTCCCACGTGTTCCATTGCCTCCCGATGAACACGACGCATTCCGTTGCCTCCCCATGAACACGACGCATTCCGTTGCCTCCCCATGAACACGACGACGACGTTGTTTCTCTGTTCCGACCCATCCATGTACACGAGCCCTGGCCGTACGTATATATGCGTGAGTAGGCGTTTGAGACCTCGCCTGTATGTACACATACGTGGTTGTATTTTCTTTCTTGCACACTGGCTGCAGTACGTACGTGTACATGCTACGTGCGTGTCTCTACTACGACACGTGCGCGCCTCTACATCCACCAGTATGTACGTACACGTTCGCGACCAGAATGACAACGCTACGTATGCTTCGACCAGGTGGGTCCCGACTATCAGGCACTTCCTTACGTGCGAAGATGTAGATGGTGGGTCCCAGCAGTCAGGGGGCGAATCGTTTTTTTGCCCGGACGCACTTCCTTGCGTGTGAAGATGTAGCTGGTGGGTCCCAGCAGTCAGGGGGGAAACATTTTTTTCACGAAATAAGGTCGCCCGTCCGGTGGGTCCCTACTGTCAAGTGGAGGAATAATTATTTTGCGCGTATAATAAGGAGGCACTTTCTTGCAGCCGTCGTGGACCCAGCTGTCAGCCTCTCCACGTACAGTACTCTTCCAATGGAAGTCGGTCGTTGACCATGTTGACCATGCCATGCCGAGAGCACGAGGGAGGTGGACGACGGCAAGGCCTAGGAAGGGGACGACGCGGAGCCGGGGAAGACGCAGTAGTGGAAGCCCGCGCGGAGAGGAGTACGAGGGTTCACTGGTTCGGCTGCGGTGTGAGGCTGCCGTCGCCGCAGAATAACAAGGGGTGTGGGTGAGTAGAGGGATGGCCTGGCCAGCGGTGGGAGTAGTATGGGGGTGGTGAGGCCTTCGCGACAGCACAGCCGGCCACGGGAGGCAGGAGCAGGCGGCACGACCGGCGCTGCTTTGGGCGGCTGGAGCAAGAAGACCAGAGGTTGAAGAAGCACTATGGCCGTTGGATGGACATCATAAGGTCACCGGAGTATTGACTAAGTTGACAAAGCCCTTCGTCCCCGTCAACTTAGTAGGCCCACAAGTCAGTCACCCACTATGATGGGTCCCAGCTAGCAGGGGTATTCATTTTTTTGTGCGTAATAAGGAGACACTTCCTTGCGTGCGAAGATATAGCTGGTGGGTCCGACCTGTCAGCGGGGGGAACAATTTTTCGCGAAATACAGAGGCCCTTCCGGTGGGTCCCAGATGTCAGCTGGAGGAATCTTTATTTTGCGTGTAATAAGGAGGCATTTCCTTGTGTGCGGCCATGGACCCAGCTGTCAGCCTCTCCACGTACAATCCACGTCCGATGGAAGTCGTTCCATGACCATGTTTACCACACCGCACCGAGAGCACCAGGGCGGTGGATGACGGCGAGGCCTAGGAAGGGGACGATGCGGAGCCGGGGAAGACGCGGCAGTGGATGCCCACGCGGAGAGGAGTACGAGAGTTCACTGGTTCGGCTGTGGTGTGAGGCTGCCGTCGCCGCAGGGCCTGGCTAGCGGTGGGAGTAGTAGGGGGCGGTGAGGCCTCAACGGCAGCACAGCCGGCCAATGGAGGCAGGAGCAGGTGATGACCCGCAAGTATACGGGATAGTTGTAGCCTCTTTTGATCAGTAAAAGTGTCGAACCCAACAAGGAGCTAAAGGTAGAACAAATATTCTCTCAAGCCCTATCTGCCACTAATACGACTCTACGCACGCTTAGTGTTCGCTTTACCTAGAACAAGTATGAAACTAGAAGTACTTTGTAGGTGTGATAGGATAGGTTTGCAAGATAATAAAGAACACGTAAATATAAACTAGGGGCTGTTTAGACAAAGAAGCAATAAAGTAAATATAGTGAGTGTGGAAAAGTGGTGGTAGGAGTTGTGGAATTGTCCCTAAGCAATTGACTATGTTACTAGACCGGTAATCATTATTGCAATTCTATTTGAGGGAGAGTCATAAGCTTACATACTTTCTCTTCTAGGATCATATGCACTTATGATTAGAACTCTAGAAAGCATCCGCAACTACTAAAGATCATTAAGGTAAAACCCAACCATAGCATTAAAGCATCAAGTCCCCTTTATCCCATACGCAAACAACCTACTTACTCGGGTCTGTGCTTCTGTCACTCACGCCACCCACCATAAGCAAATCATGAACATATTGCAAACCCTACAGCGGGGATCCTTCACGCTTGCGCGACACGGAGAGCACTATAGGACAGCTCCAATAATAAAACATGCAACTCAAACCAATCATAGCAATTCATCAATCACCGATAGGACAACGAAAATCTACTCAGACATCATGGGATGGCAACACATCATTGGATAATAATATGAAGCATAAAGCACCATGTTCAAGTAGAGGGTACAGCGGGTTTCGGGAGAGTGGACCGCTGAATATAGATGGGGGAAGGTGATGGAGATGTCGGTGAAGACAACGGAGGTGTTGGTAAAGATCGCAGTGATGATGATGGCCCCCGGCGGCGTTCCGGCGCCACGGGAAGCAAGGGGGAGAGGGGCCCCCTTCTTCTTATTCTTCCTTGACCTCCTCCCTAGATGGGAGAAGGGTTTCCCCTCTAGTCCTTGGCTCCCATGGCATGGGAGGGGCGAGAGCCCCTCCGAGATTGGATCTATCTCTCTGTCTCTCTCTGTTTTTGCGTTCTCAGATCCTTCCCCTTCACCATTTCTTTTATATCCGGAGATCCGTAACTCCGATTGGGGTGAATATTTCGCCCAGATTTTTCTCATAAAATTAGCTTTCTTGCGGCAAAAGAAGAGTGTCAACCGCCTTATGGGTGGTCCAGGAGAGTGCCAAGCGTGCCCAGGGGGTGGGTGCGCCTCCCTATCTCCTGGCCACCTCGAACACCGTTTCGCGTTGATTCTTCCTCCGGAAAATCCCAAATATTCCAAAATAATTATCCATCTATTTTTATCCCGTTTGGATTCCGTTTGATATTGGGTTTCTGCTTAACACAAAACATGCAACAAACAGGAGCTGGCACTGGGCACTGGATCAATATGTTAGTCCCAAAAATAGTATAAAAAGTTGCCAAAAGTATATGAAAGTTGAATAATATTGGCATGAAACAATCAAAAATTATAGATACGACGGAGACATATCAGCATCCCCAAGCTTAATTTCTGCTCGTCCTCGAGTAGGTAAATGATAAAAAAGATATTTTTTGATGTGGAATGCTACCTAGCATAATCTTGATCATATGTCTAATCATGGCATGAATATTATGACACGAGTGATTCAAAGCAATAGTCTATCATTTGACATAAAAACGATAATACTTCGAGCGTACCAATAAAGCAATCGTGTCTTTTCAAAACAACAAGTCCAAAGCAAGCCTATCCCTACAGAATCATATAGTTTGGCCATGCTTCATCTTTGTCACACAAAAATGCTCCCATCATGCACAACCCCGATGACAAGCCGAGCAATTGGTTCATACTTTTTAACGCGCTTCAGCTTTTTCAACCCTCACGCAATACATGAGCGCAAGCCATGGATATAGCACTATAGGTGTGTAATAGAATATAATGGTGGAGGTTTATATGGAGAAGACAAAAAGGGAGAAAGTCTCACATCGACGCGGCTAATCAACGGGCTATGGAGATGCCCATCAATTGATGTCAATGCAAGGAGTAGGGATTGCAATGCAACGGATGCACTAAGAGCTATAAGTGTATGAAAGCTCAAACTGAAAACTAAGTGGGTGTGCATCCAACTTGCTTGCTCATGAAGACCTAGGGCATTTGAGGAAGCCCATCGTTGGAATATACAAGCCAAGTTCTATAATGAAAATTCCCACTAGTAAATGAAAGTGACAACATATGAGACTTTCTATATGAAGAACATGGTGCTACTCTGAAGCACAAGTTTGGTAAAAGGATAGTAACATTGCCCCTTTTCTTTTTCTTTTTTTTCTTTTTTCCTTTTTTTTCTTTTTGGGTGGGCTTCTTTGGCCCCCTTTTTTATTTAGGCTTCTTTGGCCTTTCCTTTTTTTTTCTTTTTTCTTTTTTTCATGGGGCAATGTTCTATAATGATGATCATCACACTTTTATCTACTTACAACTCAATATTACAACTCGATACTGGAACAAAGATATGAGTCTATATGAATGCTTCCAACGGTGTACCGGGATGTTCACTGATCTAGCGTAGCAATGACATCAAAAAACGGACAAGCCATGAAAACATCATGCTAGCTATCTTACGATCATGCAAAGCAATATGACAATGAATGCTCAAGTCATGTATATGATGATGATGGAAGTTGCATGGCAATATATCTCGGAATGGCTATGCAAATGCCATGATAGGTAGGTATGGTGGCTGTTTTGAGGAAGATATAAGGAGGCTTATGTGTGATAGAGCGTATCATATCACGGGGTTTGGATGCACCGGCGAAGTTTGCACCAACTCTCGAGGTGAGAAAGGGCAATGCACGGTACCAAAGAGGCTAGCAATGATGGAAGGGTAAAAGTGCGTATAATCCATGGACTCACATTAGTAATAAAGAACTCATATACTTATTGCAAAAGTTTATTATCCCTCAAAGCAAAGTACTACTACGCATTCCCCTAGGGGGATAGATTGGTAGGTAAAGACCATCGCTCGTCCCCGACCGCCACTCATAAGGAAGACAATCAAAGAAACACCCCATGCTTCAAATTTGTCACACAACGGTTACCATACGTGCATGCTACGGGACTTGCAAACCTCAACACAAGTGTCTCTACAATCCACAACTACCCACTAGCATGACTCTAATATCACCATCTTTATATCGCAAAACTATTGCAAGGAATCAAACATATCATATTCGGTGATCTACAAGTTTATGTAGGATTTTATGACTAACCATGTGAATGACCAATTCCTGTCATCTCTCTAAATAGATATAAGTGAAGCAAGAGAGTTTAATTCTTTCTAAAAAAGATATGCCCACGCTCTAACAAATATAAGTGAAGCAAAAGAGCATTCTACAAATGGCGGTTTTCTATGTGAAGAGAAACAGGCAATCCAGACTTCAAAAGATATAAGTGAAGCACGTGAAGCATTCTATAAAACCATACTCAATAGATCTAAGTGAAGTGCAATGATCATTCTATAAATCAACCAAGGACTATCTCAAACCAGCATGGTGCATAAAAGAAAAGTGAAAACTAAATGCAAAAGACGCTCCAAGACTTGCACATATCGCATGAATGAAATGAATACGAAAACATACCGATACTTTATGAAGAAAGAGGGGATGCCCGGGGCATCCCCAAGATTAGACGCTTGAGTATCCTTGAATACTTACTTGGGGTGCCTTGGGAATCCCCAAGCTTGAGCTCTTGCCTCTCTTCCTTTTCCTCATATCGAGACATCCTTGATTAGACACTTCATCCACACAAAACTTCAACAGAAAACTCGGTAAGATCCGTTAGTATAATAAAGAAAATCACTACTCTAAGTATTGTAGCAAACCAATTCATATTTTGTTTTTGCATTGCATCTACTGTAATATAGCTTTTCCATGGCTTAATCCACTGATATAAATTGATAGATTCATCAAAACAAGCAAACTATGCATCAAAAACAGAATCTGTCAAAAACAGAACAGTCTGTAGGTATCTGAATATTCACCATACTTCTGGTACCCCAAAAATTCTACCAAAATTAGGGAAAATAAAAAAATTGTACAGAAAAACAGTGCAAAAATAATCAGAACCATTTGACGTTCCAGCAAAAAATGTAAAATCGAGCACTACAGCCAAAGTTTATGTCCTGCACCGTACAAACCAACAAGCATTGTAAACATCCTACAGGCAAACCTTGGCACATTATTTTTATAATACAATGGAATTATACAAGGGGATAATTATTTTTGATGAAAAGTTTCTGTAATTAAGATTCACAAAGTTTCCGTGAGCATGAACAAAGTTCAAGGCTAGCTCCCACTTCAACAATGCTTGTCTCTCTCACTTTCACTTTCCTTTTTGAAAAGTTTTTAGGTTCCCCTCTTTATTTATGTTTTGTTTTTAGACTATATAAAAGCACACAACAGAAATAAATGACTCTCTAAAACTTCCGGGTTGTCTCCTTGGCAGCGCTTTCTTTAAAGCCATTAAGCTAGGCATATAGTGCTCAAGTAATGGATCCACCCGGATCCCAAGGTATATCAAAGCCAAATTTAATTAACAATGATTTGTAATTTAGTAGTGAGCATAGCGTAAGATATATCATGCAACAACGAAGTCTAACTCTCTTCCTATGCATCGGCATGTCATAAAAGAACAATTCATGCACACCAAGTAAAGACCAATGCATAGTATAAGCACTTTCTTGCAATTCTAACGTGTTGGAAACATAAAGAGGCGGAGATGTAGTTCCTCTCTCATAATAATTGCAAGTAGGAGAAGCAAGCACATGCATATTATATTCATCAAAATCATCATGTGCAACGGTAAAAGGCAACCCATCAACATAATCCTTAATAAGCACAAACTTCTCCAATATAGTGTAGTTTGGAGAATTCAAAAAGATAATAGGACTATCATGCTTGGGTGCAATAGCAACAATTTCATGTTTAACATAAGGAACTATAGCAAGTTCATCTCCATAAGCATAATTCATATTGGCATCTTGGCCACAAGCATAGCAAGCATCATCAAAAAGGGGTAATTCAAGAGAATCAACGGGATCATAACAATCATCATAGCAATCATCCTTCGGTAAGCACGAAGGGAAATTAAACAATGTATGAGTTGAAGAGTTACTCTCATTAGAAGGTGGGCACGGGTAGCTAATCCGCTCTTCCTCCTTTTTTTCTTCGCTCTCCTCATCATTTTTTTCATCCAATGAGCTCAAAGTTTCATCAATTTCTTCTTCCACAGACTCCTGCAAAATATTAGTCTCTTCTTGGACAGCAGAGAAGACCTCAATATATGGTTTAACATAGGCATTAAAAGCATAATTATCATAACAATATTCAAGTATGGCAAAATTTTCAGATTTGTAAAGAGTAGCGTCATACTTTTCAATCAAAGAAGCAATTTCATAAGCACCCTTAAAAGCAACAAATTCTTCAATTTGTTGAACATCATAGTAATTATAAACACCCTTAGCATAAGAAGATACGATTCCATTATCACTAAACAAGCATTGATAGGGTAGGTGTTTCTTAGGGTCTTCAGAACAACAAGTAAAATCATAAATTTCACATAAATACCAAGCATAGCATTGCAAACATTGAATTTGATCCCATAATAGTTTCCCTTTTTCAGATATACGGTGTCGCACATAACAAGCATGCTCATCTAAAGATTTGCCCTCAACTAAGCTAGTTGAGGATTCAGCATGAGCACAAAGGGATCGAAGATGATCCAAGTAAAAAGCTTCAGGAGTGTGATAGATTTTGAGTGGTTCTTCAACCATTGGTGTAGTAGGTACAACTAATTTTTCTGGTATTTTGCGTTTCCTACCCATAACTAAGGATAGAGAACAACTTAGAACAGCAAATAAAAATTACTTAGTGATAAAGCAAACAAGCACAAACGAGAATATTCGCCCCACGCTATGACTCCCCGACAACGGCGCCAGAAAAAGGTCTTGATGACCCGCAAGTATATGAGATAGTTGTAGCCTCTTTCGATAAGTAAAAGTGTCGAACCCAACGAGGAGCTAAAGGTAGAACAAATATTCTCTCAAGCCCTATCTGCCACTGATATGACTCTACGCACGCTTAGTGTTCGCTTTACCTAGAACAAGTATGAAACTAGAAGTACTTTGTAGGTGTGATAGGGTAGGTTTGCAAGATAATAAAGAACACGTAAATATAAACTAAGGGCTGTTTAGACAAAGAAGCAATAAAGTAAATATAGCGAGTGTGGAAAAGTGGTGGTAGGAGTTGTGGAATTGTCCCTAAGCAATTGACTATGTTACTAGACCGGTAATTACTATTGCAATTCTATTTGAGGGATAGGCATAAGCTAACATACTTTCTCTTATTGGATCATATGCACTTATGATTGGAACTCTAGCAAGCATCCACAACTACTAAAGATCATTAAGGTAAAACCCAACCATAGCATTAAAGCATCAAGTCCCCTTTATCACATACGCAAACACCTTACTTACTCGGGTCTGTGCTTCTGTCACTCACGCCACCCACCATAAGCAAAGCATGAACATATTGCAAACCCTACAGCAAGCATCCCTCACGCTTGCACGACACGTAGAGCACTATAGGACAGCTCCAATAATAAAACATGCAACTCAAACCAATCATAGCAATTCATCAATCACCGGTAGGACAATGAAAATCTACTCGGACATCATAGGATGACAACACATCATTGGATAATAATATGAAGCATAAAGCACCATGTTCAAGTAGAGGGTACAGCGGGTTGCGGGAGAGTGGACCGTCGAATATAGATCGGGGAAGGTGATGGAGATGTTGGTGAAGACGGCGGAGGTGTTGGTGAAGATCGCGGTGATGATGATGGCCCCCAGCGGTGTTCTGACGCCACTGGAAGCAAGGGTGAGAGGGCCCCCCTTCTTCTTCTTCTTCCTTGACCTCCTCCCTAGATAGGAGAAGGGTTTCCCCTCTGGTCCTTGGCTCCCATGGCATGGGAGGGGCGAGAGCCCCTTCGATATTGGATCTATCTCTCCGTCTCTCTGTGTTTCTGCGTTCTCAGATCCTTCCCCTTCACCATTTCTTTTATATCTGGAGATCCCTAACTCCAATTGGGGTGAATCTTTCGCCTAGATTTTTCTCATAAAATTAGCTTTCTTGCGGCAAAAGAAGAGCGCCAACCGCCTTACGGGTGGTGCAGGAGACTGCCAGGCACGCCCAGGGGGGTGGGCGCGCCCCCTATCTCCTGGCCACCTCGGACACCGTTTCACGTTGATTCTTCCTCCGGAAAATCCCAAATATTCTAAAATAATTCTCCGTCCGTTTTTATCCCGTTTGGGTTCCGTTTGATATTGGGTTTCTGCGAAATTTAAAACATGCAACAAACAGGAACTACCACTGGGCACTGGATCAATATGTTAGTCCCAAAAATAGTATAAAAAGTTGCCAAAAGTATATAAAAGTTGAATAATATTTGCATGAAACAATCAAAAATTATAGATACGACAGAGACGTGTGAGCAGGCGGTCTCGCCGGTGCTGGTTTGGGCGGCTGGTGCAAGAAGAGCAGCACTTGAAGAAGCAGTAGGACCGTTCGATTCAAATCCAACGGTTTACTGCTGCTACAATCGTTTATTGACTAAGTTGACAAGCCCTGTGTACACGTCAACTTAGTAGGCCCACAGGTCAGCCTCCCAACCAGTGCACCCCAGATCTCAGTGGGAGGAATCATTTTTTCGCGTAATAAGGAGGCACTTCATTGCGTGCGGCCAGGCCAGCGGAGGGAGTAGGGTGGGCCGAGGAAGCCTGCGCAACATCACAGCAGGCTGCAAGAGGAGGGAGCAGGAAGTCCTGCAGGTGCTAGTTTAGGCGGCTGGAGCAGGAAGATCAGAGATTGAAGAAGCACGTCGGCCATTGGATGGACATCCAACAGTCACTGCTGCTAGAATCGTGTGTTTTCTAACAAAGCCTTGCGTAAACAAGTCAGCCTCGAAATCTTTGGCGTGTACAGCCCATCTGCTATTATTTTTATAATTTTTAATCATTTTCTAATTCATATGGAAATTATTGCAGCCTGTTTTCCATTTTTAGAATTGCTACCCATTTTCTGGTCAGTACTAGGGTTAAAACAATTAACTAAATATGTGCGAATTTTTGAAAATTCGCAAATTTTGGCTGGGGAACAAAATATTCTTAATCCAAAAATTAGTAATTATACTAAAACAAATTTAAAAATAAATTAGTACTATGTCATGTTAAATCCAATGAAATACTATAAAATATAAGTGAAGAACAAAAACAAAAAAAGAAACTAATATCCCATTTGCTATAATTTTTTTGGAATTTTCAACCCCTTTGATATTACTTTTAACAGACACTGACCACACTCTTTGACCAGGCCGAAATGCATCCCTCCTCGTCTTGAAAGATTTGCAGCCCAGTAAATCGAAGAAAACAAATAGGCCTAGCTTGGGTATTCTTCAAAAAGAAATACTGGGCTACCTATTTTCCCAAAGAAAAACCTGTTGGGCTGGTCATGTTGTTAGACGGGCCACAGAGACCGCACAACCCAGTTTATAGCCTACTCCTCTAAATTACTACTCAAAACAAAGTTGTGCAATTCTGTCGTTAATTGACTATATGTTAAAAATGATGTGTGTGTCCCGGATATCAGCAGGGTGGATTAGAGTAAAAAACGAGGGGTGCATCTGAGTAGTAAAAGAGGCGCTTGCTTGTGTTCGGGAGTGGACCTGGTGGATCTGTACTGTCATACTCACAACTACAGTTCTCTCCCCATTCACTATGTTGACAGGGACCGTTTCAAAAAAAACTATGTTGACAGGGCCAGACGGCGGCGCCGCGGTGAGCGCACCAAGGCAGAGGATAAAGTGTTGTCGCCAATGTGCTGGGCTGGGTTGGACATTCTTATGGAAAAATAAAAATGGACCGGAACTATTTATGACGTTGACTACAATTTGCATGGGTCCGCTGGTTGCAGGAAGAAAATGCTGGGAGAAAGAAGACTGGTCGCTATCTTTGCCTAAGAATAATATCGGCTGAATGTAACGACACTATCATAGGAAATAATATCCTTCTGTTAAATCATAAATTTAAAGAACTGGTGCATGAGCATTTAGCTTTATTTATTTATTTATTTATTTATGTTTAGCGGACCATGAGCATGTACCTGGGCCGGATTCATGAGAGAGCCTCCCTTCCAGTTAATTATGGGCTCCTCTATTGGACCTTCATTAGTGGGCTACATGTTATCAACAAGTGGAAAATGTGTTCCATACGAAAAATAGTATGCGTTACGTACGGTACGGGGAACTAAGGATCGAACCTTGCAACGACTTCCAAAACATTGTGTTTATCGTTCTAACAACACATTTATTTAATCAACAGACGAAATATACTACTGATTGTACATTGAAAACAACAGCAGCATCAGCAACGAGGGCTGGGGGTGCAACAGAAGCAGTAAGCAGGCCAGAAGAGTGAAGACGCAGCTCTCTCTTCCAAACCAAACATCAACCATTATTACAAAAGGGCTACCAAAAAAGAACAAGTGTATGTATCAAACTAAATAAAGATCCTACTACACCAAGTGTACGCATCTACCTAACTAGCTCAGTTAGATGTTACTATTTATTAAGCTATGGAGATTGGCTGACGGCTTGAACCAGATGGGTGCCTGACGGGGGAAACTCCAGCCAGCAGGTCAAAGTCTGATACTTGCGACCATCTCTCCTACTTTGGGCTGCAGAGCGTGGCGGCACATATTAGGGTATGGTGCATGCAGAGACGCATGGTACGCTGTGTACACACAGTTTTGCCTGATGAACGAAACTGCGCTGCCATCATGATCCTTGCCGTCCGTTATCTCCTGGTTAATCGGATAATTCAGTCCGACAAACAGAGAGCGTGTACCAAGGCTACTTACCAGCCTCCAGTCAAAAATTCCTGAAGGTCCAGAGAAGCTGGGATCCTGCTCAAAGTCCTTGCAGTGACTGTGATTGTATTCCACGAAACAACACGTCCGGTACGTGCGAACGATTATCAATCGTTCGCCGTTGTCTGATCGAGCCAGGAACCACCTGCAACTGCCATGCTGCTTTTCTTTGAAAGGTTCTGGGATTAGGAAGGGTAGGGACACCAGGCGGCCTACAACATCATATCAAGTTGGAGTCAAATAAAAAAGGGCTCTTGATGTAGTCAATCTTAAGAACAGCATGTTATGAGCATGAATATCTTTTCAGTAAATGTTGACTGTAATATAAGCAAGCCATCATGATATCATAGGAAAGTAACATACTGCTATAATAGCCGATTGTAGCGATGACTGGAGTAGGCTAGCAATACGTCCAGCCATAGAAGGAGTCGATAGTGTAAATGAAGCCCTTGTGTTCAATGGCATCAGAGAACCATGGAGGATGTATGATCCTGTGATGGACGTGCAGATTTATCCACTTACCGCAGTGACCTGTCAGATAGGCGAGACCACGGTTGAAGAATGCAATTAGCCTAAAGTCTTTATAATTCGTAGATCTTGTGGGCACTTGGTAGATTACAACCTTGAGCAAATCAAACTTGGTATCATGTTGGCTACTGTAAGATTCTGAGTATTCTGGGTCGCAGTGCCAAAGCAGTGCAGTGTTAATCAAAGAAAGGGGGATCAATCGTCGGGTGTAGACCTCCACGAGTATCCAGCTACCGCGACTGTCGACGAGCACCATCCAAGATGTGTTCATGTCGACCCAGTACATACCGTTAATGTAGTTTAGGGTGACGGGGATCGAATCGCAGTCAAGGGGGTTGATGCTCACCACCCTATGATCGTTATATTGCGTGACATGCCGTTTCTGAAGATCAGGCGGCATCGGCAAGCAAGGAGCTGGCTTAAAAAGCTCCGGCCTGAGGGCTTTGAGTAAACGGTACAGCCCCAACGAGCACGCGGCGAGCGGCATGGTACTGAGATTTTCCACACGCGGAACAATGAGCTTGATTACCTCTGTGGGGAGCAAATTCCAGCCACTTTTTTGGTGAACACTGCTCGGTTCTGCCATTGTTAGTGCTTGGGTTTCGGACGAGGGGGGGAGGTGCCTTAGCGGGGATGGAAGATTGGACGAGATTATGTGCGGACAAAGATGTAGAAGTGAATATGTGATGCGGGAAGTGGACAAGTGATGATGACTACAACACGCCGCTTGACTTACGAGACACATACCAGCAGCGTAGGGTCATATCGATGCCAAACAACTTGCTTGAGTGATCACAGTACTGGTACTCCCTATAGTACCTACTACTATGCCCTAACTTGCTTGAGTAGAGTAGTACGACCAAAAATTGAACTAACATTATATATAGTACGATAAATGCTGAAGCATGTCACCTAAAATTATATCATTCAAAACTATGTTCAAATATGAATCCAACGATATAGTTTTTGTTGACAAGCACTAACATTTTGTCAGTTAAATCTTCAGTCAAATTCAATGGGGGACTAACAAACCACGACCGATGTAGTACAAGTGTAGAGGGCGGTGCTGCACGGGAGTCTCACCCCGCTTGTGGCGCGGCAGTAAAGCCGTCATATCACAAAACCCAACCAATGACAGTAATAAGTGGCCTGGTAAAATAAACGGACAAGCAACCATCACATCCCTCCGTCTTTTTTGCATTTCATCTCTTTGCCTTTACTTTTTCCGGTTCATCTGGCACACTCGATCCCTAGCTACTACTCCTAGTATCCCTAGCTACTACTCCTAGGGCCAGTTCTTTTGGCGGCTTAAAAAATAAGCCGTCTCTTCCCCAGCTTTTCCCATAAGACTAGTCACAGTGGAGAGTAACATTAAGGCGCCTCACTCATTTATTTGGGCATCTCAACTACTATAGTACTACTAGTACTCCCTTCATTTTTATATACAAGGCCACAAACTCAAATTACAGGTACCAAGATAAAAATCAATGTGTGCTTTACAAGTCAATTTATTTTCTCGTTTACCAGGTTAATTAGTAGGGAGCATGCACATTAGAAGAAATTGAGTGGCCGTGAGAGAGGAAGTAGATGAGTTTGTCATTATCATCCACTACATGCATGCTAGTAATTAAGCCATGGGTTACTAGTACGAGGAAACATCATTAATATTTGTCTCAATTACTGTTGGTGGCCTTGTATAGATGCAAAATGTATTTTTTATA
Source organism: Triticum dicoccoides (assembly GCF_002162155.2). Lineage (NCBI taxonomy): Eukaryota > Viridiplantae > Streptophyta > Magnoliopsida > Poales > Poaceae > Triticum > Triticum dicoccoides. The sequence goes on along the minus strand of NC_041387.1, from coordinate 593,801,623 downwards.
GTGGCCTTGTATACAAAAATGGAGGGAGTACCTCCGTCTTGGTTTATTCGTCACCATTGTAATTTGTGGTAAATTTTGACCAAAGATTTAACTGATAAAATGTTAGTGCATGTGACATCACAAACATTTCATTAGTTAAATCTATGATCAAATTTTTTCACACGGATTACAATGGGGACCAATAAACAAGGACAGAGCTAGTAGTAAAGGGATTACTACTAATCTACTCCCTCCGTGCCTAAATATAAGTCTTTTTAGAGGTTCCACTATGGACTACATAGAGAGCAAAATGAGTGAACCTACACTCTAAAATATGTCTGTATACATCCTTATGTAGTTTGTAGTGGAATCTCTAAAAAGACTTACATTTAGGAATGGAGGGAGTAGAAGCCTAAACGAACTGGCAAATGGTACTCCTACTAGTAGTACTAGTACTCAAGTTGGTATTCCAATTGCACGGCACAACTTATTAAGCAAAAAATTCGATACGGGGTGAATGAAGCAGTTTGGGAATTTGCATGCCTTTCCGACCAGTTAGATACTCCGTACAAAGTACGACAGAGAAATAACCACAGAGAAGGAAGCTAAAAGTAAACAATCAAAAGAGCATTTTTGCATTTGTTTTGCATCGAATTGTTTCACAAGCTTGACTAGTGCTATTTTTTTACTTTTACAAAAAACCGCATCGTAATGTTAAAACGTGCATTTTCCCGTATATAAGTAATAGTAGTACTCCCTCCGTCTAGGTGTATAAAGTCCTCCCTCCTACTTGGTCACGGTGCACAACCAAAGATGACTTATTCACCTGGACGGAGGGAGTAGCACAGTCTGCAAGCATATATATCCATTTACTAGTATATATAGAGAGACGTGTAGTGCGATAGTATATAGTACTAAAGTTTGTGATGTATGCACTTACTTACAAAATGCGCACGGATACACAAGGTTTCCAAACTTTCCCTCTTACATACTTAATTAAGGACGCTAATAATTCCCAAACATTCGGGATTTATCATTTGGGTCCCAAAACTAATGAGATCACCTTACGAAACTAAATTATACTCCCTACTAAAAGCCATGGCGCTCGCATGAGCGCTTGCGGCACGCCACGAGTGCCCTGGTGCGCGGCCGTTTCCCAGCGCGCTGACACAATGCCTCTTCCTCAGCCTCGCAACTCGCAAGGTGTTGATTGGCGGCTTGCCGGCGGGCAAGAGCGATCTCACCGGTGTGGTGATCCGGCGCCAGCAGGTACTCCTCCTCGCTGGAAGCGTGCACCCGGTCCATGTACCGCCTAGCGTAGATGAGGCGCTTGGGCCCGACTGCACTCAGGGCTTTGGCACGGGCGTCCTCCGCCACCCTCACAGCCCTTGCACGAGCCTTCTGCCAAAGAGCCAATTGCTTGACTCCCACGGACGCGACATAGACCTGCCAGGCAGCTTGCCCCACGGCGTGCTTCTCTTCCTCGGCCTTCTTCTCCGCCTCTATTTTGGCGTGCTCTGCCGGCGGCAAAGCCTCCCACATGGCGACATCCATTTCTTTCAAAAGCTCCTCAAGGCTGGGGGCACGGCGGGCGGCACGACGTTCTCCTCGTAGCAGGGAGCCGACGCGTCCTCCGACGCGCGTGCTGCCGAGATTGGGAACGCCGACGCGTCCACCTCGACGCGTCGCGGCGAGGAGTGGAACGCCGACGTGTCCAACTCAACTAGTGGTGGCGAGGACACGCTAGTTCCTCCTCGCCGGTGTGCTGGAGCACGCGCTCGTCCTCCTCTTTGTATGTTGCGTGCATAGACGCGGCTCCACCAGCTGCTCGCGTGCTTGGCAGCGCGGCGGCATCGAGGAGGGACTGCAGACGACGTGAGCGGGCAAGTCTTCGGCTTCATGGCACAGGGATGGCGGCGACACTGCGGTGATGGGCGAGAAATTGTTGGCTGGAGCAGGCGGGCGCCGGCATGCACAACAGCGGCGGCGGCATATTGATGAGTGCGCGTAGGGGAGCTTACTTTAGTTTTATATAAGGTTGGTCAGACTTAAAAGAAAATCGTACTAGTACACATAAACATTAGACTTAGGCAGCGCTTTTATTAGTTAGTACCACAGCCACGATACGGAATCCTGTGCAAGCGCGTGAACCATGGCCGCACGGTCGATCGAACGGTGCGTCACCGTGTAGCGCTCAAAGGACATCCACTGAACCTTTTTGTGTATGTGAAAACAATCCCTGAATATTACTCAACTTTTTTTCCCTAGAAAAGTTCTTGACGCTGCAATATTTCCATATATTTGAATTTAGCTCCAGTTCGTGTTTATTTGGATTTGGATGTTTTAGGTGCGCCCTAGTTTTCTTAATACTGATTTTGTGTGTCTGACTGAGAGAGAACGTGTGTATGTGTCCATATGTGTGTTGTGGCGGAAGGGCAATGTGGAGACGGTGTGTGTGTGATATAGACATAGAGAGGTGTGAATGTGCAAATGATCATGCATGAGTGAGACATAGACAGATGTCGATACGTTGTGTATACATGAGAGAACGGTCTTCTAGTTTACTTGTGTGTGTGTGTGAGAGTGAGAGAGAGAGGAGAGAGGAGCATCCGTAACACAACAACCATCTCTCTCGATTCGTCCGTCCCTTGCACGATCGCATGTAACACATGCATCAACGCGCACATTTTGACACCCTCACCCGGCCCCTGCCCACCTCAAGGCCCGCACAATCTCTTCGTGAATACCTATTCCTCTCCTTAGGTTTGTTTTCTCTCAATATCTGACACACACACACAAACACACACAGCACAACACACACACACCCTCCCCCGAGCACACAATTCATCCCCATCCAAGGTTATACGGCGACCACTCTCTCTTGTGCTTTTTTGCACCCCAACATGCACAACACCTCAATCTTCAAAGAGGGAATCGGGGAGATCAAAGACGGCGACCACACCGTGCTAGAGAATGCGGGGCCATTTGGAAGCAGGATGATGTGACAACGGCTGACTGACTCCTCCCCCCACCCTCTCTCTCTCACACACACAAAATTACCAATCCCTCTCTCCCCCGCACAAAATTATCAATCCCTCAACCCGCGAGATCCTTCCCCTCTCGTCCATGTTTTTCCAGCTCTCTCATCAAACATGTCGTCTCTTCTCCTTCCACATATACGAAATCCGGATGCACACGCATCTCACGTATATTACATGTCTCCATCTTTCTCACAGACCTAACTTCTTCCTCTCTCTTTCTCTCTCTATCTCTCTCCCCCTGTCTCGTTAGGTTTGTCTCCTACTCTCTCGTCCACATACATACAATCTTTCCCGCCCTATCTGCTCCATATTCACAAGCTCTCTCTGCACGTTTCATTCACACAATGGGATATGTTCAAAATGTTGCTTATATAATGGCTGATGTAAAGTTATGGTTGGTTTTGTTGCATCCTACAAAGTAATAACTATGAAATGCATTTAGATTCTCATTTGACTGGGATTATATGAGTTTGAGCATGTTGTGAAGTACTATAGACCTTGTATACATCTTGGGATTCGACAATGATTGTAACTATTGAATTGTATAGCCTAATATATTTATTTCACAATTTCAACAAATGATTAGTTCACTAGAAACTAAGAAAACAAATGTGTACTCCCTCCGTTTTTATTTAAGTCCGCGTATTAGCATTGGTCAAAGTCAAGTTTTGTAAACTCTTAGAAATCTTATAACAAAAAATATTAACATATACAATAACAAATAAATACCATTAGATTCATTATTGAATGTACTTTCACATCATACATATTTGTTATGGTAAATGTTTATATTTTTCTATAAACTTGGTCAAACTTTAGGAAGTTTGACCTCGGTCAAACCTAATATGCAGAGTTTACTAGTACTACTAGCTAGTTGTTTAGGTGGTGTTTGGTTCTCTAGTCCTAGGACTTTTTCTAGTCCCTGGGACTTTTTGAAAAAGACTCTCAAGGAGGTGCTTCTAAGGACTTTTAGCAAAAAGTCCCCCCCTGTTTGGTTTGCTAGGGACTTTTGTTAGACCCAACACAAAAAAGTCCCTGGAACCAAACACCCCCTTAGCCGAATCACTCAACACGCCACACGGGGAGTTCAGTGTCACAAAATTTTGAGGTCGGCGCAGAAATCTCTCGTGACCCTGATTCGAGCAGTGGGAAGTTACCATCATAGCCTTCGGAACAGGCCTACGGATGACGCTTGGTAGGGGGCTGTTTTCATAAATTCAGGTTCACCCTACCCAGCCAACCCCACCCCGGCACCCAGAGGAGTACACCTGAATACTCCCCATTTTCTATCCCCACCGCAAAATAGACTTCTCCACGGCACCGCAACCTTCGTGCTCATCCCCTTTACATCGGCGCACTCGTCCACCGTAGCGCATATGCCTCATCGACGACCTTGTACGCCGCACTGGAGCCGGTCCACCGTCGTCGTCGTACACGGAGCCTCTTCCCCGGCATCGTCTTCCACGGTCTCGGATCTGCTTCCCGGAAGCCGACGCCAAGCGTAGAAGCACCACCGCCGTGGACAATGGACTGACTCCCGTTGGCGACCATGACTCACAGAGGCCGCCGCGACCATCGTTCTCCTCCTCAATTGGTAATGTGTGTATTGAATCACTTAGTAGTATGTGTGCAGTTCCAATTTTGTTCATACCTACCCTTCAAATTTCCTGGGTGCTATTGTTCCCGTAAAAGTAATTGGTTATAGCCTCCATTATTCAATAGAATATCAGCTTGTAATTGTGTGTTGCTCCTGTATCGCCCTGTGCTTGGGTAGGTTTTTCATCTTCAACAAGTAGTGTGGCAAATGATGGAAAGTTTTTTAGAACTAGCAAGATGCCCATGTGTTGCACGCATCAAGATGCATTTGTATGAGTGGTTTATCTTGTGGGAGAAAAGGATGAACGAGGGAAGGCCTTATTTGCAAATCTGGAGAGGGGAATGGGTATCTTTTTGCAAAATCCCCATTGTTTCCTTCCTATCTATCAGATATAACTTGGACGGCCTATATTGTAGGATGGCAGGCACACCATCATCACCAACTCTGTTTTTTATAAGATAAGACTAGCAAGATGCCCATGCGTTGCATGGAACATCAAGATGCATTTGTATGAGTAGTTTATCTTGTGGGAGAAAAGGATGAACGAGGGGGAAGGCCTTATTTGCAAATGTGGAGAGGGGTGTGGGTATCTTTTAGCGAAATTGCCATTGTTTCCTTCCTATCCGTCAGATATAAATCGGACGACTTATATTGCAGGATGGCGGGCACACCATCATCACCAACTCTATTTTTTATAAGAGTAGAGAAAAAAAGTATAGAGGAAAAAAAGTAGACAGTAGAGAAGTAGAGATAAATATAAAATATAAAATAGATATAACAGTAGAGAAGAGAGTAGAGATAGAAGAGACGTCGGGAAAGGATCGCGCGCGCGGGAAAAAGCAGCCGGGCGTGCGCTAGTTTTGGTGAGCGGCGCCCGGCGCGCCCTCCCATCGCTCTATGCCTTGCCACTGCTCTATGCCTCGCCACCGCTCTCTCCCCGCTCATTCTCGCCTCGCCGCCGCCGCGCCACCATGCCGCCGCGTTGCCAGGGAACTTGGGGATACTGCGGCGTCCGTGCGCGCCCCTCCGGCGGCTTCTCCGTCGAGATCCGGTTTTGCGGGATGCACCTCGGCCTCGGCAATTTCGACACCGCCAACGAGGCCGCCCACGCATATGACGCGGCGGCGTGGCACCTCCGGTGGCCTCATAGAACATTGAACTTTCCCAACGTGCCGACGCGGGAGCGGGCGCAGGAGCTCGCGCCTCTACCGCGGCTTAGCACCGATGAGGATCGTCGCGACAACCGGAGGCGGGAGCACCATCTCGGCATCACCGAGATGGACAAGGAAGCCATGGCGCTGTGGCGCCAACACTTCCCGCAGGACATCATCAATGAGCGCGAGTTCTACATGCAAAGGAGGGCGGAGAGGGATAAGAGGAGGGCGGAGCGAGCCGCCTATCGCGAGGACAAGCGTAGGCGAAAAGCGGATGCTCAATTCAACATGAGGCTAGGAGCAGCGTCACCCTGGGAATCCGATGACGATCGGTATCTTCACGCCTACAGTCATACGTCGGAGGAGGATATCACCGAGGACGAGTCGGACGACGAGGAGTAGTTGAATTATCCAAAAAAAAGTTGTCTATCAATGCTGAGAACTATCATCTACTCTCTAGCCTCTCTACTTCTCGATCTCAGCACTGTAAACGCTTTTTTAAAGCGTCGTGCGTTGCGATTCTGTTGGAGATGCTCTAAGATGGCAGACGAGTGATTTAATGTTGCCCACAAGATGCGTGAGTATTACTAGTAGTATATTTTTCTTGTCATGTTGAGATTTTAAAACCATGAGTACGAACATGCAGAGTAGCAATGAAGACCAAACACGTTATATTGGGGACATCTTCAAGGAGCATGGCAAGTTAAAGAGGAGTTGCACCGAACCTGTAAAACGAGCTTTGGTAAGTAACACCCTTTCAATTACTTTCGTTTAGCCTCGTGTTCTTCGATGTGTATATGTTGTAGTTTCTGTTTCTCTTAAGCCTGGTGTTCTTTGATGTGTAATAAGAAGAGTGTCGGTGTCAAAACCGGCGGATCTCGGGTAGGGGGTCCCGAACTGTGCGTCTAGGCGGATGGTAACAGGAGACAAGGGACATGATGTTTTTACCCAGGTTCGGGCCCTCTCGATGGAGGTAAAACCCTACTCCTGCTTGATTAATATTGATGATATGGGTAGTACAAGAGTAGATCTACCACGAGATCGAAGTGGCTAAACCCTAGAAGCTAGCCTATGGTATGATTGTTGTTCGTCCTACGGACCTAAACTCTCCGGTTTATATAGACACCGGAGAGGGCTAGGGTTACACAGAGTCGGTTACAATGGGAGGAGATCTTCATATCGTATCGCCAAGCTTGCCTTCCACGCCAAGGAAAGTCCCATCCGGACATGGGACGGAGTCTTCAATCTTGTATCTTCATAGTCCGGGAGTCCGGCCAAAGGTCTTAGTCCGGCCATCCGGACACCCCCTAACCCAGGACTCCCTCAGTAGCCCCTGAACCAGGCTTCAATGACGACGAGTCCGGCGCGCAAGTTGTCTTCGGCATTGCAAGGCGGGTTCCTCCTCCGAATATTTCATAGAAGATGTTGAACACCAGGGTAGTGTCCGGCTCTGCAAAATAAGTTCCACATTCCACCGTAGAGAGAATAATATTTGCGTTAATCAGATCTGCTGACGTATTCTGCAGTGTGACATCATGCCACGGCCAGGCTTTTATTCATTTTATTGTTCCACCTCAGCGCGTTTAGCGAGGCAGTTTCCTTGGCACGTCTTGTCAAAGCAGAGATCGTGTCCCCTTATTCCGGGATTCTCATCAATACGGGTGTGGGTAACCCAACCGCGCCATTAACTGCGGCGCTTGGGAGATAAGCGAGTTTTATTAGGCCGGTGGGGGGCTCGTAGTTCTGGCCGCCCATATAAGGGGATAAGAATCCGCCCTTTCCATTCATGCCTTCTTCCTCCTCTGCTTATCCATCCCCGCGCGCTCGAGCTCCAGCGCCCAAGCCCGCACTTCCCACCTCAACCTTCTCCAACCATGTCCGGAGCAGGAGGTAGATGGATGGCCTCCTCCGTCACGGAGGGGCAAATCAAAAAACTGAGGAAGCCCGCATACTTGTCTAACGACATCGCGCACCGGCTTCCAGATGTGGGGCAACTCACCCCCACCCCCAGGCCCCATGAGAGGGTTGTTTTTCTACCCCATTTCCTCCGTGGACTGGGTTTTCCTCTCCACCCGTTCGTCCGGGGGCTCATGTTCTACTACGGCCTGGACTTTCACGATCTGGCCCCGAACTTCATCCTCAATATCTCGGCATTTATCGTCGTGTGTGAGGCCTTCTTCCGCATCCAGCCCCACTTTGGCCTATGGCTAAAGATCTTCAGCACCAAGCCAAAGGTTGTGAAAGGACGACAAGCGGAATGCAGAGGTGCCATGGTGGAAAAGATAGCCAACGTCACCTGGCTCGAGGGTGCCTTCGTGGAAACCATCAAAGGGTGGCAATCGGGGTGGTTTTATATCACCAAGCCGCGTGACCCTAAGTGGGCAGCTGCCCCCGAATTTCGATCCGGCATCCCCACCCGGCTCACATCTTGGAAAGAGACGGGCCTGTCGTGGGGCAATCGGGAAGAGGTGACCGGACTCCAAACCTGCATCCGAGACCTGGTGACCAAGAAGGTCAAGCGTGTCAACGTGGTCCAGGTCATGCTCTTCCGCCGGATCCTCCCATGTCAATGATGGGACTTCAATTTGTGGGAGTTCGACCCGGCCCAGCACCAGACTCTATCCCGGCTCTTCAAAACGAAGCACGAGGACGCCTGGAAGGTGCTTTTCAAGAGTTCCGAGGTCCCCCCTCCCGTCACCGAGGATCGCGGATTCTGCGCCAAATGTCAAGCCTCTGAAGTAAGCTTACATTTAGTCCCTTACGGGATACCTGAATTTCATAGTGTGACTTTATGTGGGATCTAAACTCCCGTTCCTTTGACAGGACTGGAAGAGGACATCTGGACAGTTTGACTGTCCGGCCCCTTTGCCCGAAGGCCCAGTAGACGCACACTTAGCGAAGCTACTGGTTCCGGCACCTCACGTGGTGCCGGAGAAGAAGGCCAAGGAGAAGGCCACGGGGACCCGAAAGAGTTCCCGGCGCCCGGTGTTGTCGGATTTGCCCGACGATCCCAACGCACCCTCCGCCTCCGAAGACGAGGAGGAGGAAGAAGAAGAAGATGCCTCTCCCCCTCCAACGGGGGGAGGAAAGAAAAGAAAGGCCGCCCCAACTGGGGAAGCCGGAGGGTCCAAGAAGGGGAAGACCCTTCTGCCGGACTACGCCCCCGAC
>NC_041387.1:593744835-593792225 GCF_002162155.2 Triticum dicoccoides | reverse complement strand
AGCCCCTGGCAAAATCGTGAGTGTCCGGCTACCCGAATGACTTATACACTCCTTTATTATTCGATAGCTTCTAATGCCGAATCTAATTATGCAGTCCGCCCAGAGCTCAGCTTGGCGATTCGTCGAGCGGCTCTCTGAATTCATCGGACGTGAATAGCGCATCACTTCCGACGGCCTCCTCCCCTCTCCCTATAGACGACGCTGAGGTGGAGTCCCGTAGGGGACAAAACCAGGAGGAGGTGGTCCTAGAGGCGCCACAAGGCGACCTTCCAGACTCCGGGCCTAAAGGGGGTAAAGCCCCGGAGGGATCTAAGTCCGGCCCCGAGCCAGACACTGCTCCGGAACCATCAGCGGTTCCAGAGTCCGATAGGGGCGCCTTCATAAGAAGGGCAAGCCTGCGACACCGGCGACTTCCGTCCACCCGGAGGCGCCGAACAATTTGCTGGAGGTGCTTAACGGCGCCTCCATCAACGAGGAACACCGCACTGTTATGAGTGCGGTGATTCACAAGGTTCAGTCCGCCAAGAGCGGGCTGACGGAAGCCTGTACAAGCCTATTAACGGGCTTTGAGGTATGTGTTCGAAAACATATATAAAAAATATTACCGCTTAGATAGTAGCCCCTGATGCTCAGTTCGGTGTTCGGAAAGAAAAGCCGAGCTGAGGATCTAAAAAGATATACGCAGGTGTCTAATAGAAATATGTCAATATGGAATGCAGGTTGCGCTGCTAACCTCTGTCGCACTGACTGCGGAGGTCAATGCATTGAAGGAAAGCCTCGAGCGGTCCGAGAGCGAGCTCGGCCGTGCCAAGAAGCAGCTCGAGGATAAAGAGGGTACATAGTACCTCCTGTAAATGTATATAGAAATACTTGGTTGCAAAATAATAACAGGACCAACGTTAATGTTGCAGGAGCCACGACCGAGGTGGCGGCCCTGAAAGAGGCGGTCTCCAAGGCCGAAAAGAGTGCGGCCTTGGAGCGCACCGAGCGAGAGAAGCAGGAGGCGCGGGTGGCGGAGGTGCGGCAAGAGCTCCAGGCTCTCGTGGAAAAACATGAGAGTTTGGAGCGTGACTCGAAGACTCGAGAGTCCGAGCTTGCCTTGGCTCTTGAGAGTGACAAGACCACTAAGGCCGAAGCCCAGAAGGCCCTTCAGGAGATCGAGGCGATGAAGAAGATAGCGGCGGGTAAGGCATTCTTTATGCAAAGCAAAAATATAAAAGTTAATTATCTGCTACTTACCCGAATCCGGAGCTCTCTAGGAGCGTTCGCCGATCTGCCCTGTAGTGTATCTGATGCCGCCGCATACTACCGAGCCGAAGAGGGGAGCTCGACGGAAAAAGTGTTCTGGTCTCAGTATGCTGAGGCCGAACATCCGGTTCCCCTAAGCGACCAGCTGAAGCAGCTGGTCGAGCTCCACAAGGTGGCCGAACAGGCCATGAAGGGCCTCATAGCTCGGCTGTGGCCTGGAGAAGTCATGCCTGGGAGCTACTTCGGTCTGGTGCCGCGGCTGGTGGACGCGTGTCCGTGGATTGAGGTCGTCAAGCGCTCCGTTTGTATTGAAGGTGCCCGCGTCGGGCCCTTGCCCGTGCTAAGGTGCACTGGGGCAAGCTAGATGCGGAGAAGCTGTTGACGGACGTGCCACCGTCGGGCAAGGAGTATCGGACGCCCGAGATGTATTATAATGGCGTTCTGAAGGGTGCCCGCCGTATAGCGGATGAGTGCTCCAAAGATGTAATTTTTGAGTAGACTCGCATTTGTTATCCTGTACACTGAAGCTTTGTGCATATGTGTTAAGCAACGTTTGTTAATTTAAAATATTACCTTTTGTGCGGCCGTTTATCAAATCTGAGAGATGCAAGTCGTTGGCTTCGACCCCCATGCCACGAGTGCTGGGGTGTTCGGGATAAACCTGAGCGCTCTTGTTCCCATGCTTGGGTCCATCTAGGGAGGCGTTCAGCACAACGACCCAGGCCGTCGGACTTATAATGTTTTATCACTCTCACTTAGCCATAGAATTCTATAATTTTAAATTTGGCGAAGCCCCTAGTATTCGGAAGACCGAGTTCGGGGCGCTATCCACGCCTAGGCCAGATAAGTCCGGTTCCTCGCTCGAAGCGGCATAAGTCTTTAAGGACTCGAAGAAACCTCGCGAACAGCAACCGGTCTCTCGCACTATCATCACAGTCAGTTTTAGCTTTCTCTACTGAGGTGTTAACCCAGCTCAACTGGGGCACAATCGCAGTAGTTCTCCCAGCGCTACCTTAGCCAACAATGCGGAATGTAAGGTACCAAAACATGGGAGTCGGGCAAACCCAACTATTGACCAAAGACATGATTCGGAGCCGATGCATATAGTGCTATAAGTTCGGGGTGCCGCACTCGTGAGAGTGTTCGGTCTTGTCACACCATGTTATGGGGTGTTGTAAGCCCCTGGTGTATTGTCCGCACCAAAGTGTACGGTTGCAGAATGTCATGACTGAACATATTTGTATATAAAAATAGATAAGTACAATAATAGGTAAGAGCTATATATTGTTTATTAAAAAAAGGGCTGCTGCGAAAGCAGAATGATACAAGAAGTGCGGTAAGCAAGAGATGGGAGTATTTGACATATTCCCCTCCAGGGGTAAGCTACGGGATTGTAAGTAAAACAGGTATTAAACTCATTATAGAGACCACCTGGACTTTGACGTGGCTTGCTCCCTCCCTGGCTGTTGCATCGTGGGTTCGGCGAGTGTATTGTCGGACAGGCCTTCCGAATAGTTGGGTCCTGAAAGTGTATAAAAAAGAAAACAGCAAAATACGGAGCCCCTTAGTGCGGTTGAGCCGCATTCTGGGCGTGCCGTTGTTGTACCCCTCCCCTTATGCCCATGGTATCTCTAAGGCGTAATTATGTACGCGTGGTACCAGTATCGCCGTTTGGCGGGGGCTGGGGTTGGGGCCGCACTGCTATGCTTGCTCGGAACGTGCCAGCCGGATTTGTTGTAGGTTACTTCAGGCTCGCTTGACGTTGTCCAGGCGTTTGATGCCTGGATTGGAGAACTGCCTTGAGAGGCTACTCTGTACTTCCGCCGCCAGGGCCGCCGTGTGCTCCTCCGTTCGGAGAGAGCGTTCGGTGTTTCCATTTACCGTGATGACTCCGCGAGGTCCTGGCATCTTGAGCTTGAGATATGCGTAGTGCGGCACCGCATTGAATTTTGCAAATGCGGTTCGTCCAAGCAGGGCATGATAGCCGCTGCGGAATGGGACTATGTCGAAGATTAACTCCTCGCTCCGGAAGTTATCCGGGAATTCGAAGACCACTTCGAGTGTAACCGAGCCTGTACAGCTGGCCTCTACCCCTGGTATGACACCTTTGAAGGTTGTCTTTGTGGGTTTAATCCTTGAAGGATCGATGCCCATTTTTCGCACTGTGTCCTGGTAAAGCAAGTTCAGGCTACTGCCGCCGTCCATTAGGACTCTGGTAAGGTGAAATCCGTCGATAATTGGGTCTAGGACCAGTGCGGCGAATCCGCCGTGACGGATGCTGGTGGGATGGTCCCTTCAATCGAAGGTGATCGGGCAGGAGGACCATGGGTTGAACTTTGGGGCGACTGGCTCCAGCGCATAGACGTCCTTGAGAGCATGCTTCCGCTCCCTTTTGGGGATGTGGGTTGCGTATACCATGTTCACCGTCCGAACTTGCGAGGGAAATCCCTTCTGTCCTTTGTTGTTTGGCGGCCGGGGCCCCTCCTCGTCATCGCTATGTAGCCCCTTGTCTCTGGTCTTGGCACTTAACTTGCCTGCCTGCTTGAACACCCAACAATCCCTGTTGGTGTGATTGGCTGGCTGTTCGGGGGTGCCGTGTATCTGGCACGAGCGATCGAGTATCCGGTCTAAGCTGGATGGGCCCTGAGGGTTTCATTTGAATGGCTTCTTCCACTGACCCGGTTTAGAGCCTCTGAATCCGGCATTGACTGCCGTATCTTCAGTATTGTCACTGTTAATGCGGTGCTTATGCTTGTTGCGACGTGACCTGCCATTGTTATCCTTGGTATCCGAATTGCTGGGGCTCTTGGTTATGTTATTGCTACGAGCTAGCCAGCTGTCTTCTCCCGCATAGAAGCGGGTCATGAGTGTCGCGAGGGCTGCCATAGATTTCGGCTTTTCCTGTCCTAGGTGCCGGGCAAGCCATTCGTCTCGGATGTTGTGCCTGAAGGCTGCAAGGGCCTCGGCGACAATCGACTGTTTGGTTTTTCTTGGTTAGGAACCGTGTCCAAAATTGTCTGGCTGATTCCTCTAGCTGCTGGATTATGTGGCTTAGGTCATCGGCGTCTGGTGGTCGCACATACGTGCCCTGGAAGTTGTCAAGGAATGCGGATTCCAGGTCCTCCCAATAACTAATTGAGTCTGCTGGCAGGCTGTTGAGCCAATGTCGAGCTGGTCCTTTAAGCTTGAGCCTGCGCTTTGGGTAGCTCTTGGATGGGTGTTCTATTTTATACTCTTCGGCCGCCAGGACTTCGGTCCATCTGTCGGCTAGCAAGTCTTGGTCAGCTCTAAGTTGCTGCTGTTTCTTCTTGAGGCTGCTTGCCGTGGCTACGAGCCTGCGTTTGAAATGCTCTTGTTCGACGGGATCCTCTGGCACGACGAATTCGTCGTCGTCGAGGCTTGCCTCGTCTTCGGAGGGAGGCATGTAATTGTCGTCCTCATCCTCTTTGTCGGCCGCTCTCTCATGAGGGCTGGCTCCTTCGTCCTCCTGCACTGAATCGTGCTGGAGGGGGTTGTCTTCGGCACTGTCCGGCGTGTTGTTATCTCTGGTGCCGGAATCGCCGTTTTTGCTTTGGCGGGACTTAGAGCGGCGCCGCTGACGTCGGCGCTTGGGTTGCTTCTTGGAGGGGTCATCCTCCGTTTTCTCCTCGCCATCCCCCGCTTTAGGGGTGTCCACCATGTATATGTCATATGACGAGGTGGCTTTCCAGTTCCCTATAGGTGCTGGTTCTTGATCGTCTCCTTCATCGGCGTCCATGCCGTCGATGTCTTCGGAGTCAAAGTCGAGCATGACGGTTAAATCGTCGACAGTGGCTACGAAGTGGGTGGTGGGTGGGCTTCGAATTTCTTTGTCGTCCGCATCCCAACCATGTTGGCCGTAGTTCGGCCAGGGCTCTCCTGACAAAGTGAGAGACTTTAATGAATTCAGGATATTGCCGAAAGGCGAGCGCTGAAAGACGTCTGCGGCGGTGAACTCCATGACCGTAGCCCAATCGGGCTTAATCAAAAGAGGTGCGGGATTTACGGAGTCCAGATCGGAGTCCGGCACCTTGGAGTCACGGGCCTTGTGAGGGACTAGGCTGGTATCCGGCTCTATCGCCGTAGAGGTTGCAGCTTCCGGGGCGGCGTCCAACCGTCCGTCCCCGACTGGCGCAGTGGGCTCCGAGCTAATGGTCAGAGCGGACACCTAAGCGACACTCTAGGTGTTGTCCGATGGCAGAGCTAAATCATGCCCATCGTGACAGTGCGGCGCGCCTGGTCGTGGCTCGAATCCGTCGAAGATCAAGTCCCCACGGATGTCGGCTGTGTAGTTTAAGCTTCCAACCTGACCTGATGGCCAGGGGCGTAGCTTTCGATCTGCTCCAGATGGCCAAACGAGTTGGCCCGCTGTGCGAAGCCGCCGAATACGAAGATCTGTCCGGGGAGAAAACTCTCATCCCGGACCGCATCGCGATTGACGAGCGAAGAAGCCATCGGGCCTAAGGGTGACGAAACAGAGGATCTCTCAATGAAAGCACCAATGTCGGTGTCAAAACCGGCGGATCTCTGGTAGGGGGTCCCGAACTGTGCGTCTAGGCGGATGGTAACAGGAGACAAGGGACACGATGTTTTTACCCAGGTTCGGGCCCTCTCGATGGAGGTAAAACCCTACTCCTGCTTGATTAATATTGATGATATGGGTAGTACAAGAGTAGATCTACCACGAGATCGAAGTGGCTAAACCCTAGAAGCTAGCCTATGGTATGATTGTTGTTCGTCCTACGGACCTAAACTCTACGGTTTATATAGACACCGGAGAGGGCTAGGGTTACACAGAGTCGATTACAATGGGAGGAGATCTTCATATCGTATCGCCAAGCTTGCCTTCCACGCCAAGGAAAGTCCCATCCGGACACGGGACGGAGTCTTCAATCTTGTATCTTCATAGTCCGGGAGTCCGGCCAAAGGTATTAGTCCGGCCATCCGGACACCCCCTAATCCAGGACTCCCACAAAGAGTCTTAATCGTCCTAATGCTTTCGTTTTTAGCTTGATGTAGGAAGTGGGTGTTCTCACCTTGTAGTCTGTTTTTATATTTTTTTCCTTTCGAATTCACTTCTCCGAGTTCTGTTTATCTGGCTTCTACTAAATGGATCTGGGTTGCTCTGAGTATTGATCTAAAAAAGAAGTAACTTCATGTCAGGATGCAATTCTTGCGAGGAGGGAAGTATGGTCAACCTCGAGATCATGCTTCCAAAACAAGGCTGGATTACACACAAGGTGCCAGTTCCCTAATTATGCTGGATTAGACACAAGGTGCAAATTCCCAGATGATGCTGGATTACACACAAGCCAGGTGGAGTCGTTAGTTGTTCGTGTCCTCGTGGCTCTAGTAAAGGCTGAAAGAAAGCGTGCAGCAGCCCTTGAGAATGTAGCTGAGTTCCTGAAGAAGCGAAAAGAGCAATCAGATGCTCTCTTCATCCAAGACAAAGAAGAGATGGAAGAAGCCAGAAATAAGCTAGCAGAGGCAGAGCTGGCTAGGCGTCTCCTGCTATCTAAAACTATTGTCAATACAAAATTTCCTTCATAATAGCTAGGTTCAAATGTTTATCCAGTCAGCATGCCTGTTGTGATGTCCGTGCATCTACTGATGTGGCACAAAATATATTTTTTGGGTCATGTAATAACAACAATTACTTTCCAAACAATAACAGACGAAGCAATCTTAAGCTGGTTGCACGCGGCGAGGAGGCGTGCTCAGCCGGGCCTACAGCGAGTGGGGCCCTCTTGGCTGGCGCGCTGGTTCAATGCCTGCGCTATGAGATGTCGCGTCTGTGTCAGAGCAATCGCCCCCTCCAGTCCTTTTTTTGTTTGGGTATAACAAAATCTCGTTTTCCAGTCACATTTTACAAGTAAAATTCGTGGACAAACTTTGACCCAAAATACGATGGGGACTAGTAAACCAGAATGGAGGTAGTAGTTGTTTTAAAAATCAAAGAAGGGTTTCCCCTTCCGATTTTCATTACTGAAAACCAGCATCTAAATCTAAACCATAGTATTTGCCCTAGAACTACCAGGTTCAACATCTCGCAACATAAACGCATACAACCATACGCCAAGGAGGTACGTAGTACTATGAATTCCATTTTCGCTCCATAAAATCGTTCTAAAAACTACTTAGTACTTATAACGCGCCATTGAAATTCGGAACTTTTAACCCCGCTAAAAATGATATTTTAAACATGGCTACTCGATCTGTGGCAACTAGCGAGCCACCGCCTCCAAGTCGTTCACCTGTGGTCCCGACCATCAACTCCTATGAATCAAATTATCACGCGAGCTGACTATTCCTACAAAGGTGCTCCACCACTTACCCGGTACCCGCGAATGCAGCAATCGTGCACCTAGAGTTTTAGGGTTTATTTGTTAACGTCGCCTTTACGTAACACTATGTGTGCGAGACAGCAAGAGGCCGACTGCGTGCGTGCGCCTCTTCTCTTCGTATATGTACTCCACCGTTTGTCTGGTGTCCAAAAAATTATAATAACTACTAGCAATGTGCCAATGCGTTGCCACACGATCAAAGTAGAATAATACATATTCACCGATTTGATAGAAAAAAAAGTCTAGTTTTGAAATACGTATATCACTAAAAATATGTTATGTTTCACTCAAAATATATTCCTTTGGCGGTTTTGATGAGATAAGGGAGGAATGTTGTTGGTTTCAAGATTCGAGAAGTGGTATATGTCTAATTTCTACTCTTACTAGCAAGATGCCCGTGCGTTGCATGGAACATCAAGATCTTGTGGGAGAAAAGGATGAACGAGGGAAGGCCTTATCTGCAAATGTCATGACGAGTGCGGGTAAATTGCCATATTTTCCTTCCTATCTATCAGATATAAATCGGATGACCTACATTGCAGGATGGCAGGCCCACCATCATCACCAACTCTGTTTTTATCCCTACTCTTATAAAAAGCATTGTCGGTGATGATGGTGTGCCTGCCATCCTGCAATATAGCCCGTCCGATCTATATCTGACAGATAGGAAGGAAACTATGGCTATTTTACAAAAATATACCCACACCCCTCTCCACATTTGTAAATAAGGTCTTCCCTCGTTCATCCTTTCCCCCCACAAGATAAACTACTCATACAAATGCATCTTGATGTTCCGTGCAACGCATGGGCATCTTGCTAGTTGTTGCAAAAAGCCCATGTGTGTGTAAGAGAGAGGGAAAGTGGAGGAGGACGGAGTGCATGTGTGACAAAGACACAAGGAGTGTGTGTGTGCGATAGGTATCAGCTTAAAATGAGGCGATAGTGTGTGTGTGCACGATCGAGAGGGCGTGTCCTAAGAAGGGAAGAAAAATCTACATAGATACAAGGAGCGGGAGAGAGACATGTATGCGATAGTGGAAGCATGAGTGTGCGGGTGTATAAACCTGTCTAGAGGCTAGTCGATAAATGTTTGTGAGAGAAATACGAGTCGGGGTGTGAAAGCGACAGTTTTGTGTGTGAGAGAGAGAGACGGTAGTTGGGAAGGGGAGTGGAAGCACGAGTGTGCGGGTGCATAAACCTATCTAGAGGCTAGTCGATAAATGTTTGTGAGAGAAATACGAGTCGGGGTGCGAAAGCGAGAGTTTTGTGTGTGTGAGAGAGAGACGGTAGTCGGGAAGGGGAGTGGAAGCACGAGTGTGCGGGTGTATAAACCTATCTAGAGGCTAGTCGGTAAATGTTTGTGAGAGAAATACGAGTCGGGGTGCGAAAGCGAGAGTTTTGTGTGTGAGAGAGAGAGACGGTAGTCGGGAAGGGGAGTGGAAGCAAGAGTTGCGTGTGTGTGTCTATGTGTGTGAGAGAGAGAGAGAGAGATGGGGGGTGTCTGATCGGTAAACAAATGAATAATGTCAGTCTGGGATGGAGACGAAAAGGGTTATATCTAGAGACATATAGAGTAATTTTAGTGGTATGAGTCATATCTAGAGACATATAGGGTGTATCAGAGAATCCCATAGAGAGAAAGACAAAGTGAAAGACGAGTGGAGACTGTGTGTGTGGCGGTGAAAAAGAAAGGTTAGGTACCGAGTGATACCAGAGAACAGTAGAGACGTGAGAGATAATGAAAATCGTGTAATGTATAATGATAGGGAGAGTGTGACACTTCTCAAGGGAGACGTCGAGAGACCATGTTTGCGAGGATAGGAGAAACATGAAGTGAGCGTGCGGGTGAGCTGGAGAAAAGAGAGTGATAGCTACATGAAGGAGCATGCATGCGAGAGAGATGGGCGTGAAAGGAGTGAACATAAAAGGGATTCAAATATTTGAATTCGAGACGATGATACATGTAATCCATACTCGAACCAAAATTGATCTATCAAACATGCATACTCGTATGAATTCACGCACATCTATGTTATTTAATATGTAGATATTACTGATCCATACATTTTAGTAGAACATAATTTGGTTAAATTTTTTTGAATTCAACCTTAAGATTTTGAGATCATTGTATTTGTAAATCATATTATACATATAAAGGAGCAGAATTCTTTGTTGTGCTTTTGAAAGTATATATAAAAAATGATGTATATAGAATGTAATTCCAATTGAAATGGATCCTGCCCGAAAAAAATAGAATACAAACGGGATTCGAATTGAGTTCGCACGGTAAATGTGCACTCTGCAAAATTTGAACGAAGCGGGGAAAGTCGCAGTAACCGCCCGAAACCAAAATCTACGAGATGGAAATTACTACTGCCTATCCCTGCCACGCAAAGCCTATCTGCTGGATTTCTATAGGTTTCGATAGGGGTAGGTTTGTAATTTCACCCAAGCGTGATGTAACCGCCTCTCACCCGGATTCATACACGGTGGGCGCCAAAACACAGTGTGTCCTCGGCCTAAATCGACTCCCTCTCTGTTTCATATTCATACACGGTGGGCGCCAAAAACAAACTATTGTTCGCAAATATTCGGTGTATGCGAGATTACCGTCCTATCCCCAACCGACTAATATTGCTGTGATGTAGGAAATTTGAAACGGGGGCTAAGTTTGTAAATTTCCTCGCATTTGAGACAAGCGCACCCTGAATACATGGTTCCCCCCTTCCTCTCTACCTCCCTTTTCCCCATTCGTACTCCATGGGCGCCAAAACACCCTCTCCACCCCAGCCTCCTCCGTCCGCCAACGTCCGCCACCCCATCCACCGCTGTCCTCCTCCACCATGCCGGAGCTGATACCCGGACGCCGCCATCCATTACAAGAGATCGACCTCTCTCATCCACGGCTTCGGACCAGGATCCTTGCATCCCGTCCTCTCGCTTCATCCCCGCCGTCGTCCACCTTGCCGGCACCGCTCCTACGACCGTCTCGTCCACCTGCGCCCCGCCGCCATCGTCTACCCTCCTAGATCTGCTTCCATGCTGCCGACAGCCATCACTACCGCAGCACCGTCAAATTCTCAGCAGATGCATACACGGCGCCGCACCAGAGGTGGTACTCTTTCGTATCTGCACAACTTATTTATCGCAGCAAGAAAATAGATCGCCACTGCTTTTCTTTGATTTCTTGTCTCGGTTGCGAAGTTGCCTTTGTCCGGTTTGCACCTTCAGATCCGCCATGGCATGCTCAACACTATACTCCCAATGCTTATGGTTTTCTCCTTTTATATTCCACACTAGTTAAATCATAGTAGACTAAATTTCAAAATTGGGTCAGTCGATTTTACAGAGCTCGCCGGAGTTGTCCGGTGCGAATGAAGGGGCTCAGGTGGTTGTGGGGCCTCGCCGAACAAAGAAAACTCGACGCGGGTGGGGGTGGGGGTGGCGGAGGAACATGGGCGATGGGGGCCGGTGGTCTGGCCGGCGTCCCATGCGGTGTTCTGTATGGGAAGAATCAGAGACAAGGAAGAAGAAGGGTTAGGAGACGTAGGATCTTCATCCAACCGACTGAAATGGTCGAGAGACAGCTGGGAGTTGCGTTCTTAATGCGCTCTGGTTCATCATGTGTGGGCACTGCGCAACCAACATTTTATTATCCAAAATCTGTTTGCTCTTCTTTACCATGTTCCTCTTCCGTTCTTCTTTAATATATACTCTCTCCGTTCCTAAATTCAAGTCTTTGTATAGATTTCACCATGGACTACATATGGAGCAAAATGAGTGAATCTACACTCTAAAATGTATCGGGATACATCTGTATGTGATCCATAGTGGAAATCTCTACCAAGACCTATATTTTGGAATGGAGGGAGTGTGATAGTAGTACAGTATGTTCCTTGTACTGAAGATGATCAGGGACATTTGTAGTGTAGAGGTCCATAGGGTCGGTTGTGATGGACACTTTGAGCCTCTTTGATTCGTAGGATTTTGTAAACATAGGAATAGGATTTGTAGTGACCCACCCACTTGAATCCTATAAGAATAGCAAGGAAATGCGGGGAGATGTGTCGCCTTTGAGAGTTACACTGATATTAACAGTACCGCACCTTCAGTTGAGAGAACTGGTATCCGAAGCCTTTATAGCCGTACCGGCAGTACTAGCACATATATTCCAGCAAGTTCCACTTTGTTGATTTTACTCTAATGCTTACGGTTTTCCCCGTTATATCTACACTGTGATCTGTGTAGCTGCTTTGTGTCACACTAGCAGCAGTCCACTCTTGAAGCTAAACACTGCAATGACTTGCAAAATTGGCACCAAGGCATTGTGTGCCATTCTGGATGCAATGAAACTCATACGCTCCCCACCTGTTGATTCTTGTTCAGAATATGATCCTAATGACTATTCTAACCTCGAGGAGTCAAAGGCAGATGGCCTGTCCTGTTCACCCATCAAGGTGCCTATTCTAATTTGGCAAGGTTTTATTGATTGTGCGTATCTTGCATATGTTGTCTTGCATTTCTTCTACTTTGTTGCACCGCCATCTACTTAGTTTACTCATCATATATGTCGAGATGCCATGCCCATCCATTATCAATACATATTCCATCTGTCATCATACCATGTTTTCCACTCAAATGTTGTTCTTGTGCATCAGACATCAAAAAGGAAGAGGGTGATTGCCGAACTTGAAGGAGCACCAGGAAACTCCTTGAAAAACGTGGTGCTGCCGGAGAAATCAGACAGCACCCCACTTATATTGGTTGTACAACCAGTGACAGAAAACGTAGGACCGGCTCCAGCAGACTTTACCCATACTTCACTGGCCACACCACTAGCCCCACCACACAGGACCTACACTCCAGCAAAAGGTATACCGATTTCATTTTCCATAGCACCAACCGTACCACAGAAAAATCCCACTCCAGTAAAAAGTACAGCAAGTCCACCGGCCGAAGACCTATCCCAACTACAGAGACAGCGAATTCCTATAGATTGGAACCCCATTCCATTTATTCCCAGTTTAAATGACAATGCTTTCAATGTTGTTAGGGACTACGTGCATATATTCCCATCATGGGAAGATTATAGTGAAGACAAACACCATTTTCACATCTTCCTGTCCAACTTACGTGTAAGTGCTATTATTCATGGTTATTATTTTCCTGTTTTCTGCTGATTGAACACATCAATGATTTACATTACTTTGTTGTAACTAGGCGAGGGTCAATCTGGATAGTGATGACGAGCAAAGCTTGTTTGTGCTTTTCAAGGAAGCATTGCAGCAGTATCGGTGTTACCTGAGGAAATCACACTTTGATGGCAAGTCTATAAACGAATTTCCGGTGAAGTCTCCTGTGCTAAATTTAGAAGACATTGAATGGAAAAACCTTGTTATGCACTAGTCTCGTTCCCAGGATGAGGTACTATCTATGAAATCACATGACAATTTGAACTTCTACTTTTCCGCATGTGCCTTACGGATCTTTTTTACAGGAAATCTGCTCGAAGAAGAATTCTGGTTTGAAAAGAATGACAGGATATCGCAAATATGCTGCCCGTTGCTTTGCTCTTGTTAGTACCTGTTGTCCTGTATCACTGTACGCATACATACCTGGTTCATTATGTGACAACAGTATGCATGATAGCTTGCTTATCAATTGTTCGCTCCAAATTATCTGATCTGTATGAATGGTTACATTAGTGTAGAATATATCCAATGCCAATGAATTTTTTTAGCTCTGCATTGTTCTTGCTACTTGGTTATGTAGCATCACTCTTCATCTTATCTTACATATTCTCCATTTTTTCGTATATTATCACATCTATATTTACTCTTAACAAAATGTAGAATAAAGACAATGCTTATGAAGAAGATTTTGTGGTAAACTTCTTGAATTACCCCCCCCCCCCATCAGCATGGACAAGGGCTTTATAGAGCCTGTCTTCACCAGTAATGTAATTTTGTCCTTCTCAAGCCTTCAAACTTTGTTGTGTATATTTGGTTAGGCATGACTGCAATAGTTGTTTATTTTTGGTATTTGCATCAAATTACATGTTTAAAGTTTATTATGTAGTTCATAAACAAAAGTTTGTCCTTCTCAATTTAAGTTTTCAGTTGTACAACCAAGTTCCTTCTTCATACCATGTAAATTAAACTATACAGAGCAAGTGATCTTCTTTTGCACTGCATGTATGCTTCTGTTCTTCATCTGTAATCCAGTAGTGTGGTGAACCTACCCACTACAGCACAATGTCATATTCTGCAATGTCTTAACTATGAACAATGTCATATCATTCTACTATTATTTAAACCGTCTCTTTATTTGCCATTCTGAAATGGGATAAATTGACAGCACACTAACCATTGATACTTATGAGTTCTTGATCTGTAATCCAGTGGTGTCGTGAAGCTGCCAACTCCTTCACAATGTCATTTCCTCTCATGTCTTGACCTGAACAATACCATATTGTGTTAATGCAATTTTAAACTGTGTCACTTTATTCGTCAGTAAGAAATGTGATGAATTGTCGGCACTGATACTTTTATGTGCAAAACCTGTCATCTGACTGCTTGTTTATCTTTCAGAGTGAGAAAGATATAAGTGTTGAACAAGCGCAGTCTCATCATCTTGCTCAGCTGCTTGCGCTGCAGCTCCCCAGTAGGGCTAACCTTTCTTGAACTCTATTGAAGTGCTGTCGGTTTTGTATATTATTTTGTCGGCGTGTTTATTTGCACTAGTGGCGATCTTTGATGCCCAGTGTATGTAACTGATGTCTGCTTGTGCTTTATTATCATAGTGGCGAATTTTGATGCCCAATGGATGTAATATGCCGTAATTTCTTTATTGTATAGTCTAGGTTTTTTCTTATTCACGATGCTACAGTTTTTACTGTATATATATACTATCTTTGAAATAAACCGGCCAAACCGTAAAATTACGGTACATAATCGGACCGTCATGCAATCATGATGTATGATCCGCATCATGGGCCCCATCATCTTGGTCCGTTAAACGGCCAAAAGTAAACTGGCCCACTAGTAGATAAGGGCCTTTAATAGGCCGAGTAACCACCGACCCTCTTTTCGCAAGAAAACTCAATGGGCTTTTAGGAGGCTGAGAAGTAGGTTGGGCTTGAAGTGTCGAACAACTCACGGGCCGACAGCCGCCCGAAATGGACCCCGGCCCATGATTGTGCGAATCAAATCGCGGGCTTTTAACAGGCCAAAATGGTCTCAGTCCTTGTTTGGCCCAATCAGATATCGGCTGCAAGCAGGCCGGATGCAAACCGGGCCATAGTTAGGCCCAACTATATGACGGGCTTTTAACAGGCCGAAATTAATATATGGCCGAAATATTAAACGAGCCCTTAACAGGCCGAAACTAATATCAGGCCGAATTAATAAATGGGCCTTTAGCAAGTGGGCCCAAAAGCATAGCGCCCAATTGACAGGCCGAATCTGATATGGGCCATAATATAGCCCAAAGCCTCTTAAAGGGTCGGACCTGATCTGGGCCGTAATTTGGCCCAAAACATGGTAGGCTTTTAATGGGTCGGATCTCATATGGGCCATTATTAGGCCCGGAACGTGGCAGGCCATTAATGGACCGGATCAAATATGGGCCAGCATTTGGCCCGAAACATGGCAGCTGGTTAATGGGTTGGCCTACTAGGGTCTTCAAAATTTTGTGGGCCTACAGCTGGGCTGGCCCATTAATGTCGGTGAAATCTCGTGGGTCTTTAGCAGGGCTGGCCCATTATGATCGGCAAGAATCTTGTGGGCCTTTACCTGGGCCTGCCCATTATGGCACACAAAAATCTTTTGGGCCTTTACCTGGGCCGGCCCATTATGGCCCACAAAATCTTGTGGGCCTTTAGCTGGGCCAACCCATTATGG
Organism: Triticum dicoccoides; assembly: GCF_002162155.2. Taxonomy (NCBI): domain Eukaryota; kingdom Viridiplantae; phylum Streptophyta; class Magnoliopsida; order Poales; family Poaceae; genus Triticum; species Triticum dicoccoides. Next base: position 593,776,714 of record NC_041387.1, on the reverse strand, counting down.
TCAGCAAAATCTCGTGGGCCTTTAGCTGGGTCGGCCCATTATGGTCTGCAAAATCTTGTAGGCCTTTATTGGGCCGGCCCATTTAAACTTGATGGGCCGGTCCACGTGTCAACATATCATAGACGCGTCTCGCCCATTGGATGAGTGACACTTGTGCCAACGCGGACCTGACACGTGTCTCCTCCAGCCAATGATGATTTTACACGTGGAAAATCCCCATCGGTCGGGGCTGTTAACGGGTTATCGGATCCAAAACCTGACCCAATAGCTTAACGGCGTTCCATTACGGTGGATGCCACGTGTCGGTCACCCTTGACGAAAGCACTTCTGTGACACGCGATATATCGTCATGGAAGTGGACACTTCCGTGATGATAATTTTGGTAATGTCATGAAATACTTCTACGACAGCACAGGTATGACTATCTTGATTCTGTCATAAAATAGTCATGGATGTACATGCATGACAAAAAACGCGACCTACTATGACAAACACGTATCATCATGGAAGTGTATTTTTTTTGTAGTGCTCGCGTTTCACTATCTTTTTAGTTTTGCTAGGTCGGTATGTACGTGACTTGTACTATGATCCTGATGACATATAAATGAGAAACGTATTACCGTGCAAAAAAGAACTATCTCTACTATTAATAGGGGAGTTGGTAGGTTCGCCTCACCTCTTCCCTCGATTTTTTTCCTCCCCACCTTCTCTCCCGTTTTGGTTTTCTGTTGATTTTTCGCTAATGTTATCCTATGTCGCACAAAATAGAAATCAAATATAAATAAAGTATCTTGGAGTTAAATCTTAACCAAATCGGTCATTTCCCTTATCTTATCCAAATCTAAACTAAACTAAAAACCTTTTCTGCGTTCCCCTACCCACACACCCAAATCTAATCCTACCAAAAACTCAATTAGATCAAAACTTTACTCCCACCCCCACACATACCCAAATCAAATCAAATCTTATCAACACCTCAACTAAATAAAAACTTTCATGGCCTTCCCCTACTCATAATCAAATCAAATTTAATCTTACCAAAATCTCGAAGTGGGTGTAAGGAATATCGGACACGATTGATGTTGAACCACCAGGATATGTATGCCCTCGTTGCAACGCACGAGCAATTAGCTAGTTTCTTGTAATAAACAAATTTGCATTTCATATCCAACAAATTTATATTTCATACCCAAATTCCCACCAATATTTTATAATGGACATCACAGTACACCATATAGCTAATGCAACAACACACAAGCACCAAATTAAACAAGTACCACATAAGCACGCCACATGTAATATCTAGAACCTTCAAAAAGTAGCATCATAGGCGCTAAATAGACAAATGAATCTCATATGAAAAGTTGCTGAAGCGAAAGGCAGATATCCAGCCTTCTGCGGTGTTGAAGGTCCGCACAACTTTATGTCAGCGCCTCTAGATGGTCCCTTGCCCTCTTGAGAAAGACTTCAATATTATACTTTGGGTGTTGTATGAATACCGTCCTCGCCTCAGCATATAGGTGGTTTGAGAGGTAATCATTGAAGAATTGCTTTGAAAAGCAATGCCAACAAAGATATGCATAAATATGTTAAGAACCACTTTGAGTCTTTATCTTTTATTTCATTTCATTGTATGACTACTTGAGTCATTGTTTTAGTGCATTTTAAATTGTTAGTACAAGTACTTTCCATCATGGCTTTGTTTTTTGGGTTAATCATTGAAAGAGACATTAACTATTACTCCCTCCGTTCCAAAATAGACGACCCAACTTTGTACTAAGTTAGTACAAAGTTGGATCATCTATTTTGGAACGGGGGGAGTATTGCAATTCAAAAATCATGCAGATGCTCTTCAAGGGATTTTCAGAGGAATGTGAGGACAACTCCACCGCGCGACCCTATCCTGTCCGCCCCGGTCCGTTGGGGTAAAAGGGACAAAGGAGGCGGCCCAGCGCGCGACGGCCCGGACCCATCCTGTCTGTTTTGTGTCCGGGCCGACCCATTTCGAGCGCAAACTTGCGCCAGTTTTGGGTCGCGGCGGACACCAAACGGACACGCCCTCGTCCGCATCGGGGCCGCGTGGCAGGCGGCCACCTACCTTCCTCCCGCCCACATCAATGCACACGGGCGGGCGGCCCCACCTGTCATCCACACATGGAAGGGTCGCCGTCCTTCTTTAAGTGGGAAGCGTGGACCCGTCGTCCTCTACACTGCCCCACGCCACCCCGCGGCCTCCTCGAAACCCGACAGACCCAGGCCCCAAACCCTAGCCAAGAACTCGCCGGCCGGCCGCCCCACAGCCATGGGGCTCTGGAACTACGGCCGTAGCGGCAAGCACGACCGCGAGGCTGGCTCCTCGTCGGGGCGTCGCCGCGGCTCGGTGAAGAAGGAGGAGCCAGCCTCGCCATCGCCACCACGCCGGGCCCCCTCGCCGCCCGCGTTCTCCATCGCCCCCGCGTCCGCCGGCGAGCGCGACCGGCACTACATCCGCGCTGAGGTGTGCCGCCGTTATTGGGAGACGAGGACGCCGATCCCCTGGAGCGATGCCCACCTCCCCAACAACTGGCATTTGTCGGCCGACCGCGTGCCGATCCCGCCGGTCCCGGTGACCGGCCGTGCGCGCCGCCAGGAGATCGAGCGCCGCCGCCGCCTCCTCCAGGACGACCTCTACTACGACCCCAGGTACGCCCCCGACTCGCCATTGTGGGACACCTGGTTCCGCGATGAGCACGACGCGCGGCGGGCGTCCTATTTCGCCGGCACGTCGACGGGGCCACGGCGGCCACGCCCAGAGCGCCGAGCGGCTGCTCCCCAGGAGCGCGGGCGTAGGGTGGTGCACGGCCTCACGCCCACGCCGTCGCCGTCTCCATCGCCACCACCACCTCCTCGCATGATGGCGGAGGAGGAAGCCCGTCTCGTGCAGCGTGTCATGGAGGACTCCATGTGCACGCACGACGAGCGGCAATGGGACGGCTTGGAGGAGGCCATGGCACTGTCTGCCCCCGGCGACGTGGCCTTCCCGGAGCTGCAGATGGCGGCCTTGACGGAGGAGAGGAGGGAGGACGCCATGGAGGAGGAGCCGGCGGCCGCCTTCCAGCAGCTGGTGGGCACGGGGTAGGCCTGGTCCTGCACTGCTCCGGAGATGGCCGCCGTCCTGGGCGTGGACTGGCGCGCCACTCCGCCGCAGTCACCGGAGCGGGAGGGGTCGCCACGGGAGGAGGTGTTGCAGGCACCTCCCGCCGTCCAGCCCGCCCCCGTCTACCAGGCACCGCACGCACCGCCGGCCCACCTGTGGACGCCGCCGGCCTACGTCGACCTCGTCAGCGACGACGACGACACCGGCGGCCAGTGAAGAGCGCCACGGCGACGGCAACGACGGGCACGGGCAGGAGCGCGCCGGCGGCGACCGTTTTTTTTCTTTTTTATGTTTAATTATTAATGTGACGAGACTGGGCCGTTTTGTGGCCATGGACCCCCTAACTAAGTTTTATCTTTTATTAAACTGCGTTTATTTACTTTTTTTTAGTCATTTTTTTATGTTTCCTTTTTTTATTGTTTTTCTAATACGGACGTGATTTGGGGTGCGGCCGCGCGGTGGGCGCACGCACGTACCCAATGGACACAGCCGGACATGGGCGTACCCATCGGCGCCCCAAACAGACAAAATCCGGCCAATCCGGACGTCCGTTTGGGGTTGTGCGGTGGAGTTGGCCTGATACCCTGAAATCTCTCGAGAATGGTGCCTTGAGTACAGAAGACCTTTTACAGTACATCAATGCAATTTGGGCCGTTCATTTGTGTGGCTTGGAGGGCCCAGATGAGCAAATACTACCTCAGGTTTTTGGTAGTATATTCACTAATTAGGGGCATATTGGGGAGTACTTCAATGTTTATCAATCACGTAGACAGATTCCTTCCCCACCATGCCCAACCTTTCCTCCCATCATCTGTCTGCCCAGTCCATGCAGCGAGTTCTTTTCAGCCACATGCGACGACCGAGGACGCAGACGAAGAAGCGAAGCTGACGGTCTTGGTTTGTGCTCCATGCTGGCCTGTACCGCACGTACACAACGAGGTAGACTCGCCGCCGGACGGATACACAAGCATAGCACCCACGGACGCAACAATCAGATTGTTCTTGCTCTCGTATTTGCTGATGGCCACGGGCACGTATCATCCCCGGTGATTTTCTTTATTGCTTGAACTTCACAGTGTGATTAAAGGCCGATGGAGCTGAGCAAAGCTGCGCGAGGATGAGCACGTATGCAACAATCAGATCGTTCTTCCTCGTCGGTTTGTCACACTTCTGCTCCTCCGGCGAGTCCCCACCGGATGCCTGTGGGATGACGAGCCGCATTGACAGGAGCTGCCAGACGCTCTTGGCCTGCGAGCGGCGGGATCCGCACCTTTTGCTTGAACCATGCCCGTCGTTGCCGCAGCGCCTCTCCCGCGGGGCCGCTCCGGCAGCCCGAAGGAGCACCGGCAACGTGGGTTGTAGATGAGCCTGCTCTTGCCTCCGCGCGAGGATGCTCGCAAACAATACGGAGTGCAACGAGGTGTCGAACGTGTTGTCTGCCACGCAGCACCACATCCGCTCGCCGCCGCAGCCGGCCGTCGCATGCACACGCCGCCTTGCTCGCCATCGCATCGTCAGCTACCTTGCCCGGTTGCCCCAGCTAATCATCAAATGAATATGAAAGAGGCTAGCGCACCATGTGCAACACCAAACTGTGTGGTTGTGTGCACGCAATGATAGTAGCGAAGCCGGTGCAGCGGAGGTGTTTGCCGGCGCACTGTGAACGGAAATTTTGCGGCGGCGCGGTGAGGAATGGGATGGGATTATTTTAATTAACTAGATTAATAGTTGTGATTAAAACTAAGAAATAACAAATTTACCTCTAATTTGGAATTACCAATATGTCCTAGAGCGAAAATATGACTGGTCTGTAATGACCGTTGGATCATCTAAATACTACCTATTATATTGGGTAGTATGATGCACCGTAAAAAATCTCCAACAGAATGGGAAACAAATGCGCTTCCTTTGGTAACCCAGGAGAGCTCAAACCGGGCTTGCTAAATGTACGTTGCAATCACGAGATTAGGGCTTACCTTCTTTCATACTCCGTATTCAATAGTCATAGGCTGAAACACTCTAATAATACTAATCATATGGGCAAAAGGATGGTTTTGTTGCCGGCCTGAATATCTGCAGATTCCATAGTTTATTGGTTAATCAGATTCTATTGTATACTTGAATGACCAGATGTATATTTGATGGTTGAGGAGAAAGCATGCTCATATATCAGTTTGCTTGCACCAGAGGCGACCTAGGGCATTGGTGTTAGTCCTTAGGATAACCTATCACCAAGTCAACTGTAAAACTACTCAAATGCCCACTTACATAACGGTAGAGGACACAAAAACGTAGTGTTACAGCTGACAAAACAATTTGGATACATACATGTACATGTACCCAAAGAAAACTGTATCAGGACCCGGTCCTCCTTTTCCTCGTCGCCGCCATCTTGTGAGTTCAGATCTCCAGCACAATATCTGGGAAAATTGAGGTACATATTAGGTTGTAGGTCAGCTTGCAAGCATTGGCACTCTGTCAGATAAGCTTACACTCTGAATCTGTTTTGATCCATTTGCTCCCTTGTTCCTCACCCGTCGCTTTGCCTCTCCAAGGCAAATGCGCCGTTCGGTAGCTCTTGATCGTCGCCTCTGACATCGCCCAGTTATCTCTGGGCATGTCGTTGTGGGGTAATGGCCAGGGTATCTGCCATGAAGAAAACCATGCAGGGAAATATGAGTATTTAGAACACATGAAGTTGGCAGCAGGAAACAATTGGAAAAACGTTGGGTAACAGCACCTCAGTGGGTGTGGGATCAGGCGTCGTTCCCCTGAAGATTGGTCTGGACAGGAAGTTGCTGAAGGCAGCTGACATGAACTTCCTGAAGGACCTGTGCTTGACCATCCCTCCACTCGGGGACCTCTTGGGCGTCAGGTGATGCCTCTTGTCGCCCTCTCCCTCCGCCGCTCCTGTGGCCATGCCCTTGGCGCTCATGAGCAATGTGAGCTCCGCCTGCATCTTCTGCAGCTCGCCCCTGCGGCCATTGACTGTCCCGAACGTCCCGATCGACAGCATTGACGGGCGCCAGCCGCCATGGAGCTCCTCATCATGACGAGGTCCACCGGAACTGCAAGTGTCAGCTGCTGCTGCAAGAGGTAGGCATGGGAAGTGTGATTCAGTGGAAGGACTGTCAAATTACGCACTGAAAATTCTCAGACTGCGGAGAGATTCAGCGTGCCACTTACGTCGACTCCAACCTGCGCCGAACCCTGATCTCCTGTTGCTGCAATGAGACCCGTGAAGCCCGGCATGCACCCAGCTATGCTCCTGCGGCGGCAAAAACAAGAAGAATTAGCTCCTTCTTTATATGCCGTTCATTGACGGTCAGAAGCTGAGACGAACACAGAAGAGAATGCCTGCGTACCCTCATGAGGTGCTTGTGCTCTCTTGCAAGAAGAAGTTGAGGAATTCTATGGAGGAGTGAGCACAGTAGCCAGCTGATGGATGGCACGAGTGCATATATAGGAGCACCGGGATTAGAAGACCAAGGCGCTCACTCTTGACGATAGAATTTAGTAGTGACAGCTTACGTATCCCCCATGATCGGTGGTATGGCCAGGTTTTTGAGCTCTCGTTGTGCTTATCGACGCCACTAATTCGGCATGGCAGGAACGCCTTGTTAATCCAGTTTTGCTAGAACTCATCTAGATAAGATATAATTTGGTCTCATCCATCTTTTATAGCCATTGAATATGATGCGATAAGATGCGTGTGTGCTGACGTTGGTTGTATCTGTTTTTGTTTTCAAAGTGAATAAGACCAAATTATCTCATCTAGATGAGTTCTAGGTACTCCCTTGTTAAACACCAAAATCTTCCACATGGTCGTACTCGTACCTTTACAGAGGGTCGTCTAGAGTTTGTCGTGTGTGGAACGCGGAGGAACGCATGGCCACTGCTATGTCCAGCGAGCGGGTCTGGGCTAGTTTTCAGGTTCCTGCCTCGAACCATTCCCGTCAACAATGAGCTAGAAAATCCTTGAGATCCAAAGTAGAGGGCGAGGGTGCACCGAGAGGCGAGAAAGGACGTAGATCGCGTCCAATCCGATTCTGTCCTGGAAACATAGCCGCAGCTTGGTGTACTCCTTTGAGATGCCTAGGTACTTGAATCCTCGTTGTGCTTATCCATGCCACTACTTGACCAATGCGATCTTGTTAGAGGGTGCTTGGATACAAGGGAATATTTTTAGTCTGACTAAAAATAGTCTCTTTTAGAGGCTAAAGTTCCAAGCACCCCCGACTAAAGAGAGGCTAGGACTAGTCTTGAGGCTAAAATCTTTTAGTCATGGAAAACCTACTAAAATATGTATAAGCTCTCTCTCTCCTCATTTAATTCCCCTCCTTAGTTCTGGATTGGAGGGTTTGAAGGATAATAAATGCTCAATAACTAGATTTTAGTCTCTTTACTACTTGGATCCAAGCATGGGTGAGACTAGCAAGTTTTAGTCCCACTACTTTTAGTCATGAGACTAAAACGTATCCAAGCATGCTCTAAGAGCATGGCTAATAGTATACTAACGTAATAGCCCACACATACAATAGTTAATCATAGTATTAGTATGCTAAATCATTAATACATGTCTCACATTTTTCTCTCGTGAAGATTGCCAGGGCTCATACTACAGCCGGCTTTAAGCTTGTAACCCGCTTCTCTTCTCTCTTTTCTTTAGCTAGACATAACCTCATGTGACATCTCTTATGCTATCCAGTCTACGTCACTCTATTATACTTGCTTTTAGAGCATATATAATAAGATGATGTAAGCGGGTTATAAAGATTTAAATATTGTATTGTTTCTGAGTTGAAAGAGGAGAGAGAAGAGAAGTGGGCTATAGATTTATAGCCGTATGTAGCATAGACTCAAAGATAGGGGTAAGGCGGGCCATCTCTTAATAAAATAATATTATCTTATAGTTAACTAGTACTACCTCCGTCCTGGTTTATTGGTCCTCATTGTATTCCGTGCCAAATTTTGACCAAAAAATTGACTAACAAAATGTTAATGCATGTCAACAAAAATTATATTGTTGGATTCGTATTTGATCATAGTTTTCAATGATAAAATTTTCGATGATATGCATGGACATTTTGTTAGATAAATTTATGGTCAAAATTTAGCACGGAATACAGTGAGGACCAATAAACCAGGATGAAGGTAGTACTCCCTCCGCTCCATAATGTTGTGCCTATAGAATTTTCTAAAAGTCAAACAATACCAAATGCACATCATTATATACATCGTGAGTTATATATTCATAATTTACATGTTTTCTCTATAAACTTCACCGAAGTTGATAAAGTTTGACTTTTACAAAAATCTATATGTACTACATTTTGCAACGGAGGAGTAGTACTATATGTGTTGACTACATTGGTTGTAAATGGTAACATGATATAGCCAGTAGATAACTATATTATAAACCATGTATCTTCCACGTGGCCGTATGCCCGCATATGAGAGGCTCGAGGTGAAGCGCATGGCCAGTGCTACGTCCAGCGAGCTGGGATGCACAGAGCTGGAGGAGTGGACGTAGTACAGGTTTGTGCCTCCAGCTCCTAAACGGAAATATATATTTCGACAAAGTGAATATATTAATATCGCGAAGATACCAATTACACCCAATCTCTGCACCAACAAGATATCCAAAGATATTAGAGATGCACACAGCAAAAAACAAAATAAACAAGAGAAAATAAAAACAAAGGCCCCGTCGTGGTGTGCAACACCTCGTAACAGAAGCACTCAAACCACCACCAAATACAACACCCGTACTACAACCTAGGCTCTCCAAAAGCAACGCCTCCACGCTCACAGGAGGCCTAATAAAAAGGATGGGCGATGGCACTTCCATCTCTATTTGGGATGATCGCTGGGTTCCGGGTCTCTCTACTTTGACCCCCATGGTTGTACCAGGGGGTGCTACACTTGCTACCGTCGATCAACTCATAGACACTGGAAATTGTACATGGCGGACAGAGTTGATTAGGAGTTTTTTTATCCCACCAGAAGCTGAACCATACTTAATATTCCTTTGCGTTCTGGTGGTGGAGATGATTTTCTTGCTTGGGCTCATGAACGAAGTGGTATCTACTCTGTCAAAAGTGTGTACCGTGCTCTGGTGACTCGTAAAGAGCTTGCTGCTCTAGAGGAAGAGACGGCTACAAATACCTCACAGACCAAAGAACAGATGTGGAAGACTGACGGTGTCCTGGACTACGGGGTACTCACCACGTCGTCTCCCGATCAGTTAGATTGGGCCGAGGACCCCCATGGCCATATACTCATGGGCCAGTTCGGACAGTTGCTGCATACAAGGAAGATTTCACAAGACTTGGTGATCAAGACAAGGACTCCTCCCCACCGGCGTATTCGGCTAGGACTCTTGTTATCCTAGGCCTCTGGTACATTATATAAACCGAGGCCAGGCTAGTCGATAGATGATGACATTACTCATCATACCTCTAGGGTTTAGACCACAACATATGATCTTGGGGTAGATCAACTCTTGTAACCCCTATACTCATTAAAGTCAATCAAGCAGCATGTAGGGTATTATCTCATTAAGAGGGCCCGAAGCTGGGTAAAACCCTGTGTTAATGTTACCATTGATCCTAAGACGCACCGCTTGGGACCCCCTACCCGAGATCTGCCGGTTTTGACATCGACATTGGTGCTTTCATTGAGAGTTCCGCTGTGTGATCGGCAAAAGGATCAATGGCTCGACTGCAGGTCAACTTCGACATCGGCTTCTTCATCACCAGCTCGACTGGTCACCTTGGCTTGACCGAGGACTGCGCCCTACCTCCGATCGCCATGTTCGGATGAGGGCCTTCATCAACATCAACTCCGATCTCTATCAAGATCATGGAGGAGTCATCCATGGAGCTCGGGGGCTCAACGTCAACATTGCCCTCGGGCGACCGTGCTATTTTTCTGGACAACAAACTCGTATCCGCCGCCACCGCCTCCTCGAGTGTCGCCTAAATGATTGCTTTAGTGGAATTATACGGAATTAAGTCTACAACAACCCTGCAAAATTTTCTCGAGTTCCGATGGAGGAATCTACGGCAATCTCTGATATACCGGAGCCCTGCTGAATCTGGACGACAATCCGGACGAATTTGGAGCGTGGTGTCCAGCATCTAGCTCGGACGTCCTTTGGAAGATCCAACCGTTGATCGGATGCGGAATTCCCATATCTACCACCTGCCAAAAATTCAGCTTGATCCGACCGTTCATACCCCGAGAACCTTTCGATTAGTGCATCACTTTTCGGATCTGTTTTCTGCGCGAGAACGAATCCGACCCGAGTTCATCTTCTTTGTGAACGGGATTTCGGACATCCTTTTTGAAGTAAGTTTTCGTATGGTGTATTGTGTTTTATTCTCAAACACACCCCTTTAATATTAAAAGTATTTTTAGAATATGATCTTCACCATCGTGCATGTGTCAAACCGGCCCGACAAAATCACTCCACGGCAACCGACCTGCGCTAGACACGTCGTCGCTTTGTTGAGCCGAGCTCAATTTCTTCGGATCATCATCTCGGCCAGCCGAACAATAGTTCGGCATCGCGAAGGATAAATCGTCACCAACATCGGCGCCCCACGTATTACATGGAGCCGGCACACCGGCATCGCCGCACGGTCACTTCATCAAGCCAGCATTGATCACGTCACAAGCTACGACCTGCATCGGCATGGCCGAACCGTTGCTTCATCAAGCCGATGTCCATCATGCCGAACTACTTCAACACCTCGACTGACACATCTCCTCACTGACCTGCTCCGTCTCCTCGCCTGGACTGGGGGCTTCGTCATCTCTTCATCAACTTACCTCGGAGACTTCGGCGTCATCGGCCAACCAGCTTCATCACATTAGCTGGACCACGGGCTTTGCCTCGGCGAGCCAACCTTTGCCAGCGTCGTCATGCCTTCACTTCATCACCCATCAGACAATGGGTGTGCGGATCGAGTCCCAATTTTGGGAGTAACCTTTCTTCGGACCGCTACAACAAATAAACCAGGTGCTATTAGCCCCAGCAATTTTTGCTTGTTTGGGTTTATTCTCCCCAAGGAATTATTACTCTACTTTGTTCCATCATCTATACACAGGCCTATAAAATGGTGGCCGCATTAACAACGGCCGCGTGGTGGTTCGGTCAGTTTCCGTACATAGTTCGGCGAACGCTGTATCTGGAACTTGGACCGATCTGTGAATTCGGGCTTTGCCACGCCTTTACCACATCACACCCTGCATCGACATTGACCTCGACGCTCAGGCCATATCTCTTTCATTATTTACTTCGCTTGTATTAAATAAGTAGAAGAATTTTTTTAATATACATTATTATCTTTATTTGTCATTACTTTAGGTTTGCACTATTTTATTTGTGCAGCCAATTGACTCAGACTGGGCCGCGATGTCGCCTCCTTCGACCGAATTGTGTTGTCGCCTTGGCGCGCCGACCTGCTCCATTACCGCGGCTGGACTAAGGGCTTCATCTTCTCGGAGTGTCGAACTCTCTGCTCGGCCACCTGGGGACCAGCCTGAGAGGCTGGAACCGTGTCCCGCATCAAGCTCGGACCGCGTCATCAATGCCGAACACATTAACTAGCTAAGTTGCTTTCATGCTCAAAAACTTTTAGTTTTAAATTTTGTTTGGTTCGACCAAGCATTATACTTCTTTGGCAAAAAGTTGTTTGTGAGAAAGTTCCTTGTCATAACTTTGTTTGTGGCACACAAATTCAAATACCCCGTTTGTTTGGGGGCTTCCTTTATGAAGTTTTTTCTCTTGCATATGATTATACTTGTACGGCTTCGTTCTTTGTTCGTGTATTACGCCACAATATGCATCATATTAACTTAAGTGTTCCGCAAGCTGGGTTGTCTGGCTCCTGTGCTTACCCCAACGTTCCCGATTGTTCGGCTAGGGAGTAAAGGGAGCACCTCTGTGATTGTCACGACCGGGTCATCCGAGCTCTGACCTCAGACTGGGTGAAGCCAAAAGCTAGCGCTCTTATTGTTTTCAATCATGGTCGGCACACAACGGAACTTATGAGTACAAAAAATCTATTGCACAAGTCTCATAGTAACAATGAGCAATCGGAGAAAGGTATCGGTGGAGGTACTATTTTCGTCGAAGATGCTTCTTACACTTCGTTAGTAATATAGCATAAGTTCCCTAAGCACGCTTTATCTGTTACAGCCTTATGGTCGGAAACACCATCAATATTCTCGACAGGGGGAATACATAACACTTTTCGGTCTTTGACCGAAGAGGGAGAAGCCGACGGTCGGTTAAGACGCATTCAAAGTTTGGGTGAACACAGATGTGATATAAGTACTTCGGTACATACAATCATTATGCATAAAATTCTTTTACCCAAGTAACTTGGGGGCTCTTAAAATTTATATGAGTTGTTTTATAGTAAATGTGTTTTCTTCTTGGTCGTTGCAAAGGGCTGACCCGCGTGAAGTCTTGAGATCGGATGTGTCATCTTAAAGCACGACAGAAACACAATTTTTTTCCAATTTTCGGATTGGAACCGAACACTTGATCTTGTTCGGACGTCAAGTTTTTACTGATGTTTTTTGGTTTTCCAAGCTTATGGCAATTTTAAACTATTTGTGTGTTTCCAGCACAAGTCTCGTAGTGCAACGCCGGACACCCTTAGGGATTTGGCAAAAACATTCTCGGATATTGCTATATATGCATCGGTTCCAAATGGTGTCTTCGGTCAATAGTTGGGTTGCCCGGCTCCTGTGCTTGCCTCCTACGTTCCGCTTTGTTCGGCTAGGTGTGCAAAGGGAGAACCACTGCGATTGTGCTTCCAGCTTGCATGGTTAAGCACCTCAGTGGAGAAAGCCAAAAACTGATTGTCAATAAGCGTAAACTGGTCAGCGATCCGGTGACTATGATAAATGACGGGCCATTCATAACATTGGCCGAAGTGTTTACGGCTTGACCTCGGCTGTCGCCGAACACTAACCGGGGGCTCGTAGCTAGCCTCCCCAGTTTAAAGCTCCTATGACTAAGTGAAAGTTATAAAGCCCGCATATCTGATTGCCTCGTCTCCGCTAACACAACCGCCTTTGGGCACCGAGAGGTCGGCTAAGGGTTGTCTTGTTATTGCGGAAACACCCTGCGTAGTATCTACAAAGGGGTAGAAGCCGATGATGGAGCACTTTCAACTAATAAACGGTCGCAACGGGGTCAAAATAAACATATCATCGGCATTTGTATTTCATATACAACCGCCGCCTTCCGTAATCATCATTATAAAGCCATAAATATGCATCAATTTGACTTAAGATTTTGGCCCAGCTGGGTTGCCTGGCTCCTGTGTTTACCCCTACGTTCCCGATTGTTCGGCTAGGTGGTAAAGGGAGCACCTCTTTGATTGTTACTACCGGGTCATCCGAGTAAGTACCTCAGACTGGGTGAAGCCGAAAGCTAGCAATCTTAAAGGATCACATTGGTCGGAAATGACGGAAGTGAAAATTTTGGTTCATTAATAACATAGAGTTCGGGAACTTTCCCCAAACTAAATCCTCAATATTTTCCTCCCACATTGACCGGAGGTGAGGTTTCATGATCATGATAAGCATGACGACCCAAAGAAAGGAACCGATAGCGGGACTATTTTCCTTGGAGGATGTTTTTTACATTAGGTAATATAACATATCTCTTCGTGTACCTTTGTTTATAAAACCGTATGGCTGGATTGCCTTTTTTTCCATAAATCTTTGCCCTTATAACGGCTTTATAAATTAGGAAAACACTCCTCGGCTACTGGCCGAAGAGGTTGAAGCCGATGGTCGGTCAACAAAGTTTTGTATAATACGGATTCGAGCATTAATGATGTAAAGTACTTGGATACATAGAGTCGTTAAACATAATTTGTGATTTTACTATGGATATCGATCCTTAATTCGGCCACCCGTGCCCGCATTAAGGCTCGGGGGCTACTAGGCTTGGCGCTCATTATTTACAAATATTAAAGGGGCACATCGATCCCCTGATCTGGTGTTGCAACCCGACCAGTGTCTCGGGGTCTACTGCATTGCCTGTTCAATGCAGAAAATTCAAAGCACTTAGGGTTTGGCTTGACCGAACTATGCGCAAACGTGTCTTCGGACAACAATAGGTACCATACGGACCTATCCGGCATCAAGCTAATATATTACGGCAACTTCTCAAGACCCTCTCTCAAGGGCCCGTTCGTCGATCACTATTATCTCTAATATATTACACTGCGTTTCTATTCCTATGTGTGCTGCCGAGCTAGGAGTTGATCCTCAGGCCGATTTCGCGCATCAACCTGAGTCTCAGGGGCTACTAGGATCAGCAACTTCATGTTTTCCTTCAGGTGCATCTCGGGTTTTAGACCGACGCACACACCTTGAGGGCTACTGGCTATATATCTTGGCAGAGAATAAATTGCACCAATCAAAAAATCAGCCCACAGTCAGGGGTGGTGCACCACCTCGGAAGCAGTCCAGCATAAAGCTCGGGCTCCAGTGGCTGGCTCCATAGATGGCATTCCCGGCATCAAGCTCGGCTAAACTCCTTCAACTTTTTTGAACCAAGATGATCTATGACATCTCGGATACAGTCCGGCGTTGGAGCTTGGACACAGTCCGGCGTTGGAGCTTGGACACAGTCCAGCGTTGGAGCTTGGATACATTCCGGCGTTGGAGCTCGGAAGCAGTCCGGCGTTGGTGCTTGGCTGCAAAAGATACCTCGAATGCAATCCGGCATTGGAGCTCGGATGCAAGAGGACACTGCCGCCCGGGAATAACTTCAAACCCGAGGTGTGGCATAGAAATAACAAGGCATTTATAAAGGCCGGAAACTTAAAGGGGCTCCTCGGATACCCAACGTGTAAACTCTTCGGATTTACTTCGGCAATCCTCAAGATCGAAGATGAGAAGATTTGTTGAACCAGTTTCCAAGACCGACGACCGAAGATGAAGAACAGTGCGGAAGAATCGAGGAGCGTCCCCAACTTGAAGACCGGTTCAGGGGGCTACTGACGGTGTCTTGGACTACGGGGTACTCACTACGTCATCTCCCGATCAGTTAGATTGGGCCGAGGACCCCCATGGTCGTATACTCATGGGCCAGTTCGGACAGTTGCCGCATACAAGGAAGATTCCACAAGACTTCGTGATCAAGACAAGGACTCCTCCCACCGGCGTATTTGGCGAGGACTCTTGTTATCCTAGGCCTCTGGTACATTATATAAACCGAGGCCAGGCTAGTCGATAGATGATGACATTACTCATCATACCTCTAGGGTTTAGACCACAACATATGATCTCGGGGTAGATCAACTCTTGTAACCCCTATACTCATTAAAGTCAATCAAGCAGCATGTAGGGTATTATCTCATCAAGAGAGCCCGAAGCTGGGTAAAATCCCGTGTTCATGTTACCATTGATCCTAAGACGCACCGCTTGGGACCCCCTACCCGAGATCTGCCGGTTTTGACACCAACAAAGACACTATGGAAGCTCAAGGTTTTGCCGAAGGTGCGTGTGTTCTGGTGGCGAGTTGTCCATGGTATCCTACCAGACGAATGTACCCTCCGGCGTCGTCATATCAAAGTCATCGCTCGATGCAATGTATGTCTTGCGATGGATGAGGATCTAATGCATGCTTTAATGCATTGCTCTCATGCCAAGTTGTTTTGGGAGCAAGCACATGAGTTCTTTAGTATTCGAAGACCCCGATTGCACCCAAGTACATGGTCTCAGGATATTTTATGTGATGGGTAATTCTCTGACAGTGAGAGAGCTGTGATGACCTCTGTTATGTGGTCCATATGGCATTCAAGAAACAGGGTTACTCATGACGATGATCAACTTGACCCATTCACTTCGGTCAAGCGTATCAGGGAGGATCTGGCACTGCTTGATATACCCAAGTCTCATGCTTCTATTCTTCCAGGGCATGGCTGGATACCGCCGGAAGTAGGGATCGTTAAGATCAATACGGACGCGGCTTTGAGCATGGAGTCGGTCAAGGCTGGCGCAGGAGGTGTGGCGCGCTCTTGCACTGCCCTACTTGGCACGTGGAGTAAACCCCACCTGGGGGTATCTGATCCTTTCATTGGTGAGACGATGGCACTGCGAGATGGGGTAATCTTTGCAAACCTACGTGGATTGTCACATGTGATCATGGAAACCGATTGCTTGGAGATTGTGACTCTCTGGAAATCTCGTCATTACAGGTTGTCTGTGGTGGCACCAGTATTATTAGAGATTAGAGAGCTAGCTTCCTTGTTTTCTTTTTTTTGATATTCAACATGTAAACCGATCAGCCAATGTCCCGGCCCATCTCTGTGCAAAGCATGCTTGCACTCTGACGGTCACTGAGAGTTGGACTGGTTCGAGACCCTCTTTCCTGCTCACCAACTTGCTAGCTGATGATGCCAGGAGTTCGTTTGTTGAATAAAGCTCTCTGATTGGAACGCAAAAAAAGAAGCAATGCCTCCAAGAAGAAAACAATGCACAAGCATTGTCGTCGCCTTCTCGAAGATCTTGGGTTTTCACCCCGGAGAAAGACCAAATTTCCAAAACAATGCTTTCAACAAGGCCATTGTCAGGTACAACCAATGAAGGCCAGACCTTGGATTTTCACCCTGGAAATCGAGGCTCGGTACTCGACGAGCACCACCAAAGATGCAGTCCACCTGTGATGCCACCTTGGCTTGCCAAGGCTGCCGCTGTGAGTCGCCATGCACCCGGCACACAGGGAGAACCTGTGCCGCATTGTCTTCAACACAACCAACCAACCTCCAATCGCAGCCACCATGACATTATCCAACTCTGTCAGATCCATGGAAATATATACGAAGACATGTCTCATATCACCGAACGGTAGAGGAAGCTTCACACCGCGCCCCAGAAGGGTGCGCACGACCGCATCGATTCCTCCCTAAATCTCCAATAGCATCATGTGCCAGACTACGGAGATCACCGAGAAGAAGACCGGAACTCGTCGGCAGCCAGATCGAGGACGTTGACATGAAGCCGTGCCGAAACTCCGCAGGGCTGGACCCCCTATATACAAAACCTGGCCAACAGCCCCCACGCTACCGGCCATCAACGGCCGACCGTCCCACCGGAACAGGCCGGCAGAAGGAAGGCGACCCTGGCCGCCACGCCCGCAAGTGTCGCGACGAGGCACGCTGTAGTGGAGAAGAGCACGAGACGGCCCCACGGGTGCTGCAGCCGTGGCCCTTCCGACCCAGGCGGACCCAGGCCACCGCCAGCCGTGCCACCGCCTTGATCCGCCTCTCCACCACCGCAAGAACCCGCCGCCTCACCAGATCGGGCGCCGCGCCAAACTGTGCGTGACTCATCATCTCCTCCTCTCCGCACGAAGAAGAAGAACATGGGTGCGCCGTCCTCGCCCTCACCCCCTTCGACGGCCAGGGCGCCGCCACCGCTGTCGGTGTCAAAACCGGTGGATCTCGGGTAGGGGGTCCTGATCTGTGCATCTTAGGCTGATGGTAACAGGAAGCAAGGGACACAATGTTTACCCAGGTTCAGGCCCTCTCGGTGGAGGTAAAACCCTACTTCTTGCTTGATTAATATTGAAGATATGAGTAGTACAAGAGTAGATCTACCACGAGATCGTAGAGGCTAAAACCCTAGGAGCTAGCCTATGATGGTATGATTGTAATTGTGATCGGCCTTCTAAGGACCATCCTCTCTGGTTTATATAGACACCGGAGAGGGCTAGGGTTTACATGGAATCGGTTACAAGGAAGGAAATATAATATCCGGATCGCCAAGCTTGCCTTCGACGCAAAGGAGAGTCCCATCCGGACACGAGCCGAAGTCTTGAGTCTTGTATCTTCACGCTTCAATAGTCCGGACGATGAATACAGTCCGGCTGTCAGGATACCCCCTAATCCAAGATTCCCTCAACCGCCACCACCGACAGCGGCGGGGAAAATAGATGCCTGGTGGTTAGGTTTTTTTGGTGGAGGCATGGTCGCCCCAGAGCCGCACGCGCGTGCGACCCAAAGGCGTGCCTCGAGAAACGGAAATATATGAAGGAAGGTGCACCGGGAGTCGAGAAATAGTTTGGATTGTCGGAGTCCCCCAGGAACATACTCGTGTGCTGAACTTAGCCACGGATTTTCATGCACTGATGTTGAGGCTGCACTCTCTCCGGTATGCTTTTTCTTAGCTGAGCAGTGTTTTTGACTGCGTTTTTCTTTTCGCACGTCTGCGACGAGGTTCGAGCTATGGTTATGTCAGCTATGGCGAGCTATTTAAAGTAGCGTTTTTTGAAGTAAAAATAATAATAAGTGAAAACTAAACCCTAACAGAAAATCATCATTCATGTAAAGGCTAAAAAGAGTCCATCAATCGTCTTAACATACCAACCGATGATTTATTTGTGTGTGTTTTTGAACGTTGAAGGACGCCAAAGGCGTCATGTATTCAACAACAGTTTACAACATGGTTTACAAATCCCTAGTAAATGGAATGAGCTAGGGATAAGCACAACCAGGATTTCAAAGCCTCTAAGCTACTTGAATCCTCATTTTGCTTATCCATGCTCGGTATACTACAGGGCAACATCTGTTTGTATGAGTTGAGTTGGCAGAACTGAAAATAGGTTCAGCTGAGGATCAGTTGAGAACTTAATGTGCACAATTATGAGATACATTATTGAGGTCCCTAGAGATATGGTGCACATGAGCTTGGAGACCATCAGAGACAAGAACATAATCTGCTAAAGGCTTCCTAATTTCCGTGTTGATCTTGTCTGAATAGATATTTCATTGTGTTGCTGCCTTGGCTAAGGTCAAGTTGTCAACGAGGCATGTAACCCGTTGGACTTATAGATGCTGGGAGGATTTTGCCGCTAGTAGGAGGCCTAATGCTTCGACGTGTAGAGGTGAAGTTTCAGTTAAAGTAAAGGCCTCTACCATAATTTTGTAGTTGTAGTTACCTTCAAAAAATTGCAGAAACACTCCTATCACTGTCTCAGGAGAATGTTTTTTCATAGCTGGGGCTACACGGTACCCCTTATCTCTGCCTTCCATTCGTGCCATGTTTCATCGAGATATGTGTGCACAGCAGTTGGTGTCAGACCCTTAATCCTTAATCATCTGCATGTGAGGGAACTGTTCATGACATGATGTCGCATATGCCTCACTCTCTCGTTCCTCCCATGCATGCAACTCTGCGCATGCCACTGTAGCAACAGTGTCAATGTCCCACCTGTCTATCCCTTTATCTATCACAACGCATGTCTCTCCCTTTTCTCTCTCACACTGTCAGACAACGCATCCCTCTCCCTTTTCTTATATCTCTCACATCATCTCTCTCTTCCTTTTCTATCTCACACACATCACCTCTTTCTGCTTCTCTCTCGTGCATTACACATCTCTCCCTCCTCCCTCTCGCAACGACTCTCTCTTCTTTTCTCTCTCAAACTGTCAGACAATGTCACAACACCTCTCTCTCTCCTCTTCTGACTCTCACAGAAGCGCTCTCCCCCTCCCCCTTCCTTTTCTCTCACACACAGCAGCACCTCTCATCATCTCTCCTCCGCAATAGAGAGTAGAGAATGGATGAAGTGCTCCTTCGTATGGGAGAGGGAGAGTTGATGTGACTCCTATGATAATCTTTGGGAGAGAGAAAGAAATGGGAGGGGAGAGAGCAGTTGTGAGAAAGAAAAAGGTAACCTGCAACTCTGCAGGTGGAGGTGGATGCGCTGGTGGCAGCAGGCGCCAGTTCCTGTGTGGTTGTCTGTCGCATGCGCCAGCTGCTGTGTGCTAGTGGCCCGTACTAGCTAGGAGGGAATCTTGCTACTGTTCACTAGCCCCGCCTTTTGAGACTAAACACTCTGTAGCTACAGGAATACTACTGGTACTAGCACATATCTCCATAGCGTGATCAAGGGCACGGATAGGGGGCGCTGTGTAGGACGAGCTACAAAGGAACTTTGCGCTGTCTCGGTTCCTTCACAGAGGCAGTAATTTTTTGGCTCTTCCAGGAGGCATCCGAGAAGGCTTTTGGACATGCAATAAGCAAGTTGGACTTGATAGTGCCTCCCTGCACAAGACTTGTTGACGGTTGCGTCGCCTGGTGCCATGCAACCTTGTGATCGTCTAAATCTGCACAAGTTATCAGGTTTTAGCTGGAAGTTATTGTCTGATGCCTTCATCGCATGGGAAACCTACAAAGGAGCACCAACTTTTCTGCCAAAGGGATTATTGTTTCTAGATTTTCATAAGCACCACATGAAAGTGAAAACATTTGTTATAGAAGCAAGCAAATGGCACGAATTAATAAGAGCTTGAATAATCTCTATTAAGGACCTGTGAGTTCGAGCAAGAATATCCGTTTTAATAAACCAAGGATCAGAGAAGCATGTTGCTCTAGCAAAGTCACAGAGGAAGAACATATGTAGATCATCCTACTCCAAGTTGCAGCTGGAGCATAACTTACTGATGTTGGTTCTCGACCTGGCAAGCCTATAGGAATAGTCCTCCATAAGGATTCTTGCCGGATGGAAGGGTCGTCTCATCATGGTTGTTGCCCACCTAGTTCTCATCATATGCGTCCTCATCGCCATGCCCATGTTCGCCATCACAATTCTTCATGCTCCAAATATTTTCTCAAGGAGGTTGACAAGGTGCGCCACCGTTTCCTGTGGGATGGGGACAAGGAGCTCAATGGTGGCCACTACAAAGGTGAACTAGCCAAAGGTGTGCTCGCCGTTGTTGTAGGGAGGTCTTGGCATACATGATCGGGCTAAGTTCAGTTGTGCTTTGTGCCCGTGGTGGCTTTGGCTTGCCTGGTGGAAACAAAACCAACCTTGGGCAGGAACTCCGATGTTGTGCGACGATGCCGATCACACTCTCTTCCCTCCGCCAGGACAGTTGAAAGGATCGATATAGTTGACTAGAGGGGGGGTGAATAGGCAACTAACAATTTTTAGCTTTTCTTTACCAAATTAAACTTTGCATCAAAGTAGGTTGTCTAGATATGCAACTAGGTGAGCAACCTATATGATGCAACAACAATAAGCACACACGCAAGCAAGGGATATAACAAAATATAGCTTGCACAAGTAAAGGTGAGAGATAACCAAAAGTGGAACCGATGGAGACGAGGATGTGTTACCAAAGTTCCTTCCTTTTGAGGGGAAGTACGTCTCCGTTAGAGCGATGTGGAGGCACAATGCTCCCCAAGAAGCCACTAGGGCCACCGTATTCTTCTCATGCCCTCACACAATGCGAGAAGCTGTGATTCCACTATTGGTGCCCTTGGAGGCGGCGACTGAACCTTTACAAACAAGGTTGGGGCAATCTCCACAACTGAATTGGAGGCTCCCAACGACACCACGAAACTTCACCACAATGGACTATGGCTCCCGGTGACCTCAACCGTCTAGGGTGCTCAAACACCCAAGAGTAACAAGATCTGCAAGGGATTAGTGGGGGGAATCAAATTTCTCTTGGTGGACGTGTAGATCGAGGCCTTCTCAACCAATCCCTAGAGAATCAACAAGTTTGATTGGCTAGGGAGAGAGATCGAGCGAAAATGGAGCTTAGAGCATCAATGGAGCTTAGAGGTGGAAGAGGTAGTGAACTCGGAGAATAAGACACCCCTTTTATAGTCAAGGGACAAATCCAACCGTTATCCACCAACTCAGCCTACGACACGCGGTACTACCGCATCATACAAGCGGTACTACCGCACGTGCCTGTGGTACTACTTTGGTAGACCGCGGTACTACCGCTGGCATGGAAGGGGCCAAGACTAGTGCTGATGTGTTAAGACAGGGAGTGGTAGAACCGCTGGCGCGGTACTACCGCGCCCCCTCGCGGTACTACCACAAGGCAGGAATAGTCTAGGCTGAGAAGACACGGACATAAAAAATTACCTGTGGCTACTTCCGCTGAGTTTAGATCTATGCAAAAATCCTACACGATACTACCGCAAGCCAGGAGCGGTACTACCGTGTAGGGTGCGGATATAAAAAATTACATCCGCCCCTACTTCCGCTCATGCTGTTGTGCCTGGCCAAATCTCACGGTACTACCGCACCTAGGCGCGGTACTACCGCGTAGGGCGCGGATGTAAAAAATTACATCCGCCCCTACTACCGCTCAAGCAGCTGCGCCTGGCCTGAGGCCACGGTACTACCGCTCCCAAGGAGCTGTACTACCGTGAGCACCTACGGTACTACCATGCTGGGGCCGGTACTACTGCAAGGACCTGCGGTAGTACCACTCTGGAGAGCAGTCTACCGCCTGCCTCAGTTCAGCAACATAAGGAGTCCTTCATTTTGCAGAGACACGGTGGGACGGAGGATGCTCCAAGGAGCCAAAGGAAAGGGAGGCAAAGGGGCATACGTGTACGTGTTGATTCCACCCAAACCTTTCCAACGCGGACCCCCTCTTAATAGTACGGCTTTCCTACGACTTAAATCCACCGAAAAGAAACATAGAGAAACGGCATCTTTAATAGTCTTCGAGGGGCATCAAATCGTCTTGTGCCTAAACATGATATATCCGAAATGCTCAACATGCACGATTAGTCCGCAAAAGCATTGTCATCAATCACCAAAACCACATAGGGTGAAATATGCCCTTACAATCTCCCCCTTTTTGGTGGATTGATGACAATACGGGATTTACACATAAGAGTACACAACTGAATATAAGCAATCCCAATATCTACAAAATATAGACATGCTCCCCCTAGATGTGTGCATTCTAGATGAATTCTTTGGACTTCACGGCACACATTCTAGGATCAACACTCCCCCTATATTTTATAGACACGGCATACCTTGCAACAATAGCGAACTCTAAGCAAGGAGGCAAGGTAATAAATGTGAGCATAAAGTGAAGGGCACAAGAAAGCATAGGCTCATGAACTACTAAGAAGGAGGACAATAAGATACGCTAGAGTGCATATGTCTTACACCATGTGATTAGAAACCAAGTCTCACATGCACAAACTCAACCAAATCAACACAAACGAAGTTCCAACGAGACGAAAGCAAATCCTACGCTCTCTCCCCCTTTGGCATCAAGACACCAAAAAGGGTAGAGAGGACACCTACAACATAGGTGGTAGCTTCCTCGATAAAAGGTCACTCCTCATGCTCCTCCTCAGACTCTACAGCTGGAATGGTCTCCTCCTCAGACTCGGTCCACAGAAATCCCTGCTGGGCAATCCAGTCAGCCTCCGGAGTGATGTTCTCCTCAGACCCACTCTCCACAATCTCGCCAAAGGTCCTCAAGATCCGCTTGTCGTGCTGGCGACTCTCCTTGGAAGCAACATGAGACTTGTACTGCCCTACACCTGCATGCAGAACAGTTTCTTCATCTTGGACTTCAGCTTCTTAGCCCATGAGGGCTCAGTAGAGGGAGGAATGTATCCATCAGAGCTGAACTCGTCTGTTTCCTCCTCCTCGATCTCATCCTCATCCACATCCATCTTGGCAGCCTCTGCCTCAGCACTGGTAGTGGTGTTAGCCCATTGGCTCTTGATGCGGAGCTTGATGGGCTCATGACGAATCCAGCCAGGGCAACAAACTCATCATCGGGATAGAGTTTCTCCCTAGTCTTTGTGATCAAGAGGAACAGGTAAGGTCCATAGATGGGCACCTTACGGTTGAACACCGCAAACTGGAGCTCACACCACATGATATGTGAGACATCAAGTGTTTGCGTCTGAGCATGACGCGCCTCCTCACAAAGGAGCATCATATCCACGAGATAGGCATGCACCTTGTCCTTGTCACTGATGCACGGAAAGAGGGTGTTGCGGAAGATCCGATGCATGATGTCAAGGAAAGAGTTCAGCACCCACGCCTTCTTCTTACTGGGAAGCGTCTTCTCAACAAAGAAGGGCTGAAGCTTGTTCTTGTTGGTGACTCAGGGTTGGCATGAGGGCGAACACCAACGGGCGTGTCTAGCCCCTCATTAGGAACCTGAAGCAAATCCACGAAGTCCTTCCACTTAGCAGTCATCTGTTGCCCATTGGTCATCCAGGTCATGGTCCGTGCCTCATCAAAATGGAAATGGACCGAAGCGAAGAACTGAGCCACAATCTCTCGGTCAAAGTCCAGGTGAAAAGTAAGCAGGTGCTCAATGCCAAATTGCTCCACTAGGTCCAAAGCCTCACCAAAATAGTCACGGTGCTTATCCTGCCTCATATGATTCATGTCAATCCAGTGCACATCCACGTAGATGTTTTGCTTGGCCTTGATCACATCCAGATAGATAAGATTCTGCTGCTTGGTCCAGAATAGATCATTCCCTCTGAAATTGGCATGGGGATTCACATAGGGGTTGATCTTCCTTTGAGTGATAAACTCGGCCAGTGGGATCTCATCCATGCCCATTTTGGGCTCCTTGAGCTTGGCGGTGGTCTTGGTTCTGCGTTGGGAGGCATTGGAGCCCTCTGGAGCTTCATCTTGGTTGCGCAGACGCTTCGAGCCCGTGTCACGGACCGGATTCGACCGATGGACATTTGACCTGGAGCCACCACCTATGACACACACACAAGAACAGACAAAAGAAACGAGAAGGATCAATGCAGAGACCACAGCAAAACGAATGAAACACGTAGAAATAACATTGGAAAGTTGGTACGAGGAAGGTTTGTAGTCAACGGTAGTACTGCTCCATGGTGCGGAACTAAAATTTTACTGCCGCTCTAACCGCGATAGTACCGCGTCGGGATGGCATGGTAGTACCGCGCCTAGAGTAGAAGTAAAATTTTACTTCTGCGTCGCGCGCGGTAGTACCGCTCTGGGGCAGCGTTAGTACCCTACGAGGTGAACACGGCGAGAGCGGTAGTACCGCACGGGAGGTGCGGTAGTACCGCTCGAGTTCAGATCCAAATCGGATCAGATTCAAAACGCCGCAACAATGGAGCAGTACTACGGTTGATCAAATGTACTGAATAGCAACATACCAAATAACATCTCTACTGCATTACTACTCTCCTACACCCTACTCTTGCAAAGACTTGGCTTAAAATCTCAAGAACACATGCATCTCCCCAAAAACCTAGAGACAAAACAATGAAGCAAAGAGCGAGGGATTTGGGGAGAAACCTTGGTCCATGGCAAGAGGACGAGGTGGGGAACGATCCCACCGGTCGGAATGTGAGGAGAGCGGCCGGAGATGGAGATCCGGCGAGGTCCTCCGGCGCCGTTCTTGGGAAGGAGAGAGAGAGATGACGTGGGGAAAAGGAGTTGAATGGGTATGGGGGAGTTAGAACTTCCCCTGTCCGCTCTTAACCCCCACGCGCTCAAGACTGCGCGGTAGTACCACGCGTCATCACGGTAGTACCGCCCGGGCAGAAGTACCGCACATAGGGCGGTAGTACCGCTCGACCAGCGGCAGTAAAAAATTACTATCGTGCTGGTTGCGGTAGTACCATGCACTGCTCCTGCGGTAGTACCATGGCAGACCACGGTAGTACCGTAGACCCAAGAAAATGCAAGTTTCGCAAACGAGAGAGGAAAACAGCCTTCGCAATGCAACCTTCATGCAAACGGACACACCAAGAGCTAGCATGCGAGGCAACACAAACACAAACAAGGCTCAAAAGAAGGCAAAGGACAACGAAGATCAAACACGAAACAAAACTCTCAAGAAGAGAGGGCGGTGGATGGAGCCACCTATGTATGAGTCGATTGGTATTGCACCGCGAAGAATTATCCTTGGGCCCATGACCAAAACTCATCTTTGAAGCACAAGTACCATAAAAAATGGCTAATGTGAAAGAGTTGATCAATTTATGCATAATGGGGGGAGGGAGAGTTCATTGAGAGAACACCACTCCCCCTATGTCTATGCCTACACATAAACAAGATATCAAGTTGAGTATGGTGGGGTGTGAAAGGGTTCAAGCTACATTGCTTGAATCAATGATATTTAGCTCATGCCTTAACTCGCGAAATCTTGCTTCAT
Organism: Triticum dicoccoides; assembly: GCF_002162155.2. Classification (NCBI taxonomy): domain Eukaryota; kingdom Viridiplantae; phylum Streptophyta; class Magnoliopsida; order Poales; family Poaceae; genus Triticum; species Triticum dicoccoides. Next base: position 593,750,599 of record NC_041387.1, on the reverse strand, counting down.
TCAAGGGCTTCGTGAAAATATTTGCATGGTTATCAGGAGTGTTGACATACTTGAGCTTGATCTTCCCTCGCCTAATGTGATCCTGAATGAAGTGATACCGAATCTCAATATGCTTCGTCTTGAAGTGTTGCACCGGGTTGAGACAGATCTTGATGGCACTTTCATTGTCACACCAAAGAGGCACTTTGTCACAAGTGACACTTAATCCTTCAAAGTTTGCCTCATCCATAGAAGTTGAGCACAACAACTACCGGCAGCCACATACTCCGCCTCGGTGGACGAGAGAGACACACAACTTTGCTTCTTAGAAGACCAACTCACCAAAGAGCAACCAAGAAATTGGCACCCTCTGGAGGTGGACTTCCTATCCACTTTGTCTCCCGCCCAATCTGAGTCTGAATAGCCCAAAAGATCAAAGTTGGCTCCTCTTGGGTACCATAAGCCAAATTTTGGGGTATGAGCCAAATATCGAAAGATTCGCTTAACTGCCACAAAGTGGCTTTCCTTAGGTGCGGCTTGAAACCATGCACAAATTCCCACACTCAACATGATATCTGGTCTAGATGCACAAAGGTAAAGCAAGGAGCCAATCATGGAGTGATATACCTTTTGATCCATTGCTTTACCATTAGGATCTATATCAAGTTGGCATTTGACGGGCATTGGGGTGGAGGCCAGCTTGACATCACTTAGCTTGAATATCTTGAGCATGCCTTGAGTGTATTTTGCTTGGTTAATGAAGGTTCCTTCTCTTCTTTGCTTGATTTCGAACCCGAGAAAGAACTTCAACTCTCCCATCATAGACATCTTGAAGGTCATGAGAGCGGCAAATTCCTCGTTGAAGGCTTTGTTAGGGGAACCAAAGATAATGTCATCAACATATAGTTGGCATACAAACAACTCCCCTTTGACCTTCTTAGTAAAAAAAGAGTGGGGTCGATTTTCCCAATTTTGAACCCCCGATCTTGCAACAACTCGGTAAGATGCTCATATCACGCACGTGGGGCTTGTTTAAGGCCATAGAGTGCCTTGTCGAGTTGGTACACATGATCGAGGAAATAGGGGTCCTCGAACCCCGGGGGTTATTTGACGTACACCAACTCATTAATAGGACCATTAAGAAAAGCACTCTTCACATCCATTTGTTGCAACTTGAAATTATGATGAGAAGCATAAGCAATCAACAAACATATAGATTCTAGGCGAGCAATGGGAGCAAAGGTTTCACCGTAGTCGATACCCTCGACTTGGGAGTAGCCTTGTGCCACCAAACGAGCCTTGTTGCGAACAACGATCCCATGAGCATCTTGCTTGTTCTTGAAAATCCACTTGGTCCCAATGACATTATGATTCCCCATTGGCCTTGGCACAAATCTCCACACTTGGTTGTGCTCAAAATTGTTGAGTTATTCATGCATGGCATTGAGCCAATCCAGATCCTCGAGCGCCTCATAGACCTTTTGGGGTTCGACACAAGAAACAAACGCGTGATGTTCACAATAGTTTGCTAATTTTCTACGAGTGCTTACCCCCTTTCTTAGGCTTCCAACCACATTCTCCATGACATGACCTTTGGTTGTGAGCTTGTAAGCAATCTTAGCGGCACGACGCTCTAATTCCTCCTCAGGTGTGAAAAGAGGAGCGGAAACTTGATCATCTTGAGCGTCGTCTTGAGCTTGTTCTTGATCTTGAGCTTGAGCTTGCTCTTGATCTTGAACTTGATCAGAAGGGAGAACTCGACCTTGGGCATCACTTGGTGTCTCACCACCATCTTGAGGTTGATCTTGCCCTTGATCTTGTTCATGAGGTTGAGGGCCTTCACTTTGTTCTTCGGAAGCGTGTGGGTCTTGGGTCGGTGATGGCTCCACTTGAGTGGAGCATTGTCCTTCTCCTTCGGCCACAAGGGGTTCCTCAATGGGTAGGATATGACCAACATCCATTCTTCTTATGGCTTTGGGAGGAATTTCATCACCTACATCACAAGTACCACTTTGCTCCACTTGGGAGCCGTTATTCTCGTCAAACTCCATGTTACACATCTCCTCAATGAGTCCCGTGGACTTGTTGAGGACACGGTAAGCGTGAGAGTTTGTAGCATAACCAACAAATATGCCCTCATGAGCTCGAGCCTCAAATTTAGACAAACGAACACCTTTCTTGAGAATGAAACACTTACAACTGAACACCCGGAAGTACTTGAGGTTGGGCTTGTTACCGATGAGTATTCCATATGGAGTCTTGTTCAATCCCTTGCGGAGATAGAGCTAATTTTATGCATGACACGTGGTGTTGATGGCTTCGGCCCAAAAGTTATAAGGAGACTTGAACTCCTCCATCATGGTCCTTGCCGCATCCATCAACGTCCAGTTCTTCCTCTCCGCCACACCATTTTGTTGAGGGGTGTATGGTGCAGAATATTGATGCTTGATCCCCTCATCACTAAGAAACTCATCTAGGGTGTAGTTCTTGAACTCGGTGCCATTGTCAAGATCTTTGCATCGTGTTGACGTTGAGCTTCATTTGTAAAGTCGATGACAGTTTGTTGAGTTGCACTCTTCCTCTTGAAAAATTATACCCAAGTGTAGCTTGAGTAATCATCGACAATCACCAAGCAATACTTTCTACCCCCAAGACTATCAAAGGATGGAGGCCCAAAGAGATCCATGTGAAGGAGCTCCAAGGGTCTCTTCAAGTAGATGATAGTCGTGGGAGGGTAAGCCTTCTCATGTAACTTCCCTTCGATACAAGCACTACAAGCACGATCTTTGGCAAAGCGAACATTGGTTAGTCCACGAACATGGTCTCCCTTTAGAAGACTTTGCAAAGATCTCATATTGACATGGGCTAAACGGTGATTCCAAAGCCACCCCACATCAACTTTAGCCATTAGGCATGTCGCGGTATTAGTGGGTCACTCCGAAAAGTTAATCACATAAAGACCGTTCTCGACATGCCCAACAAAGGCTGCTTTAAGATTCTTGCTCCACAAGAGGGCCATGGTATCAATATCAAAGAATGTGGCAAAACCGATGATTGCAAGTTGACAAACGGAAAGTAAATTGTATGCAAGGGACTCAACAAGCATGACTTTCTCGATCATGAGATCATGAGAAAGGACTACTTTGCCAAGACCCAATACCTTAGAAGACGAGGCATCACCCCATTCGACATTGGTGGGCATAGATGGGATCTTTTGCACGTCCACCACCAAGTCCTTGCTTCCGGTCATATGATTTGTGGCTCCACTATCGAGCAACCATGATCCCCCACCGGAAGCAAACACCTACAAGAGATCAGTGCTTGGTTTTAGGTACCCATTTTCTAATGGGTCCTTTGATGTTAGTAACCAGGGTCTTAGGAACCCAAATAGACCATTCAATGTACTCATAAGGAGAACCAACAAATTTAGCATAAACATGCCCATCACTAGCACGGCACAACACATAAGAAGGGTTAAAGTCACCGGCTTTGTTGGAAGGGGTGGCATTGCCCTTTTTGACATCACCACCCTTCACATTGTTCTTTTTCTCCTTTGAAGCACCCTCTCCCTCCTTCACAAAAGTTTGCTTGAGAGGATGGGGTCGTTTGGTCTTGTCATTCTTCTTCTTATTCTTGGACTTGGGTGCGAACCCAACTCCCTCCTTGGCCACAACTTCCTTTTGATTGCTCAAAAGGTCATTGAGATTCTTCACACCTTGTATGCAAGAGACAAGGCCTTTCTCAAGTTGCTCCTTCAACTTGGCATTTTCCTCCACAAGATGTACATGCTCACAACACGGGTTAGTAGCATTTGCATTATCAATTAAGACCATATGAGGAAAAGTGGCTTTCTCCTTGGTTAGCTTCACTTGGAGTTGATCATGAGACTCCTTGAGGCTAGCATGAGCACTCTTCAAGGCCTTGTGAGCCTTGTCAAGTATATCAAAACTCCTCTTTGAGTCTAGCATGGTCAACCCCAAGTTTAGCCTTCTCAGAATCGAGCACACGAGATACAACAAGAGCATGATCAAGATCTTTCTTTAATTTAGCATGGTCATCGTTGTGTGACTCCTCAAGAGCCAAACGATGAACATGTTCTTCCTCAAGAGTATTGGAGAGATCCGATATCTCATCGGCATAGTCACAACTATGGCCTTCCATCTTAGAGATGGTTTCTTCATGAGCCTCGATGATGTCATTGGCTTCACCAAGTTGTTCCAAGAGAGCAACGAAGTGCTTCTTGGATTTTTCCCTTGAGCTTAGTCATAAAAGACTCAAATTCATTTACTTCCACATTAGACCCCTCACTTTTATCAATGCAATCCGTCAAGGAGGGATTATTAATGATGGTAGTTTTGATGTTGGGTGTTACCTTGTTGGTGGCTTTGGCCATGAGGCACTTGGCGGTGATGTTCTCGTTGGGTCAATCGAAGAGAGACACCCGTGGAGTTGTGGCAATGGCAATGGAGGCCATGGCCATTGAGGGAGTCCTGGATTATGGGGTATCCGGACAGCCGGACTATATACTTTGGCTGGACTATTGGACTATGAAGATACAAGATTGAAGACTTCGTCCCATGTCCAGATGGGACTCTCCTTTGAGTGGAAGGCAAGCTTGGCGATTCGGATGTTAGATCTTCTTCTCTGTAACCGACTCTGTGTAACCCTAGCCCCCTCCGGTGTCTATATAAACCGGAGGGTTTAGTCCATAGGACAACAACAATCATAATCATAGGCTAGCTTCTAGGGTTTAGCCTCTATGATCTTGTGGTAGATCAACTCTTGTAATACTCATATCATCAAGATCAATCAAGCAGGAAGTAGGGTATTACCTCCATCGAGAGGGCCCGAACCTGGGTAAACATCGTGTCCCTAGTCTCCTATTACCATTAGCCTTAGACGCACAGTTCGGGACCCCCTACCCGAGATCCGCCGGTTTTGACACCGACATTGGTGCTTTCATTGAGAGTTCCTCTGTGTCGTCGCTGTAAGGCTCGATGGATCCTTCAATCTTTAACAACGACACGGTCCAGGGTGAGACTTTTCTGCCCGGACAGATCTTCGTGTTCGGCGGCTTCGCACTGCGGACCAATTCGCTTGGCCATCTAGAGCAGATCGACAGCTACGCCCCTAGCCATCAGGTCAGGTTCGGAAACTTGAATTACACGGCCGACAATCCGCGGAGACTTGATCTTCGACGGATTCGGGCCCATGCCGGGAGCGCCGAACGGTCACGACGAGCACGACTTAGATCTGTTGTCGGACAATATTCGGGATACCGCACCTGCAACGGCTCCGGACCTAAATCCGGGGCAGATCGCGCCGACCGAGGACGGGTGGATAGACCCCGCCATGGAGGCCGCATACTCATCGGCGTTAGAGCTGAACACAGACCCCACCTCTAAGGAAATCTATGTTGCCGGACCCCCGAGCTTGTGTCCGGCTGTAGGTTCTGGACCCCGCACACCCGGGCCCATCAAATCCGAGTGGGCTCCGGTAATGGAGTTCACCGCCATGGATATCTTTCAGCACTCGCCCTTCGGCGACATGCTGAATTCATTAAGGTCTCTCTCTTTGTTAGGAGACTTTTGGCCGAAGTATGTCCGGCTTGAGTGGGAAGCAGATGACGAAGAAATTCGTTACCCACCCACCACCCACTTCATTGCCACTGTCAATAATTTAACCGGCGTGGTTGACTTCGACTCCGAAGACATCGACATCATGGATGATGATGCAGGAGAAGAACAGGAACCACCACCCAAAGGGCGCTGGACAGCCACCTCCT
>NC_041387.1:593732470-593744477 GCF_002162155.2 Triticum dicoccoides | reverse complement strand
CCCCCAAAGAAAACAATGGCGATGAGGCAACAGAGGATAACCCCTTACTGAAGCAATCAAAGCATGGGTGTCACCGGCGCCGCTCTAAGCCCCGCCACAGCAATACCGGCACAGGAGACGAAAACAATCCGGATGGTGCCGAAGAGGAATACAATCCCGTTCAGCCTACCTTCGAGCAGGCCGAACAGGAAGACGGACATGTTAGCCTAGATGAACAGGTGACGGACGGATACTTGGAGGATGACAACTATATGCCTCCCTCCGAAGACGAGATAAGCCTCGGCGACGATGAATTCGGCGTGCCTGAGGATCCCGTAGAGCAAGAGGGCTTCAAGTGCCGGCTTATAGCCACTGCAAGAAGCCTGAAAAAGAAGCAGCAGCAGCTCCAAGCTGATCAAGATCTGCTCATAGACAGATGGACCGAGGTCCTGGCGGCCGAGGAATACGGACTCGAGCGCCCCACCAAAGGTTACGCAAAGCACAAGTTGCTACCTCAACTCGAGGAGGAGGCCGTAGAGCCTACACTACCAGCACAGGACGAGGCTGACCGGCCACCTCGTGGCCGGGATAAAACGGCGTATCAGCCCGAATACCAGCCCGCACCCCGACGCCAATACACTACGGCCCGGGGCAATACGCAAGACCTGCAAGACATATTGGAAAACAAAACAGGACTGCCAAGATCGATCTACGGATCGCGGGGGCGCGCCCCAACACATGACGATGACCGTTGTAAGGGCATAATTATCCCCAAGGTGTTTTGGTGATTGATGACAATGCTTTTGCGGACTAATCATGTGCGTTGAGATTTTCAGAGATTCATCCTTTGGCACAAGACGATTCCCTCCCCTCGGTGCTTTATTCAAGACGATGCAGCTCCTTCGTTTCTCTCTTGGTGGACTAGTTGCGTAGGAGTTACTGTACTATCAAGAGGGGATCCGCTTTGGTATAGCTAGGGTGGAATCAACACGTACACATTCTTATTGCACCCGTTGTTCATTCTTGCTTCAATGGAGCTCTCATTCCCCTCTCTGCTCTCTCTGTCTGGCCCCAGAGGTAGTACCGCGGGCCACAACGGTAGTACTGCTGAAGACAACAATCGGTAGTACCGCTCCTCAGCGGTAGTACCGCTTACTAGATTCTGATGTAGTACCGCTGAGGCTCCGGGTCACTACCGCCTCAACTCGAGCCCTCGTTTTCTCGTGTCGGGTTCTGCGGCACTAGTCATGGCAGTAGTTGCGGTAGTACCGCTCCCGAGTGGTAGTATCGCCCTTACCACCGCGGTAGTACCGCTCTGGGTCCAGGACCCTGCTCCCCTCTTATGCGCGGCAGTACCGCTAGGTGGCGTGGTAGTACCACTGGCTCAGCGGTAGTACCGCCCACCCAAGCGGTAGTACCGCTCTCTGCGAGGCTGCTTGGGGGGTAACGGTTGGATTGTTCCCCCCATTATATAAAGGGGTCTTCTTCCCCAAAGTTGATTCACCTCTTCCCCCAAAAAGCTCCATTGTTGCTCCAAGCTCCATTTTCGCCCGATCTCTCTCCCTAGCTAATCAAACTTGTTGATTTGCTCGGGAGTGGTTGAGAAGGCCCAGATCTACACTTCCACTAAGAGAAATTTGATTCCCCCACTAATCCCTAGCGGATCTCGTTACTCTTGGGTGTTTGAGCACCCTAGACGGTTGAGGTCACCGCGGAGCCGTAGTCCATTATGGTGAAGCTTCGTGGTGTCGTTGGAGCCTCCAATTAAGTTGTGGAGATTTCCCCAACCTTGTTTGTAATGGTTCGGTCGCCGCCTTCAAGGGCACCAATAGTGGAATCATGGCATCTCACATTGTGTGAGGGCGTGAGGAGATTACGATGGCCCTAGTGGCTTCTTGGGGAGCATTGTGCCTCCACACCGCTCTAACGGAGACGTACTTCCCTTCAAAAGGAAGGAACTTTGATAATACATCCTCGTCTCCACTGGCTCCACTCTTGGTTAACTCGTGCCTTTACTTGTGCAAGCTTATTTGTGTTGTATCCTTTGCTTGCTTGTGTGCTAGTTGTTGTTGCATCATATAGGTTGCTCACCTAGTTGCATATCTAGACAACCTACTTTGATGCAAAGTTTAATTTGGTAAAGGAAAAGTTAAAAAGTGTTAGTTGCCTATTCACCCCCCCTCTAGTCAACTATATCGATCCCTTCAATTGGTATCAGAGCCTCGTCTCTTTATTAAGGACTTTGCCATCCAAAGAGTATGGTTGACACCACATACAGTGTGGAGGAGCACTCCGGTGTGAATCCGACCTCGTCTATGGCCGATGGGGGAACCACGGTCTCCGTGAGGAATTCAATGTGGCTTTAGACACATTGAAAAACTCCATGAGGACCGAGGTTGAAAGCATGTTTACTAAATTCCTAGAAGGACTTAAACTGTCTACCTCGCTGATGAAAGTGGGTGATCCCACTAACAAGGTGACGGATGCTACCTCCGACAAGGGGGAAGCTAACAGTGATAAGGGTCCTTCTACTAGTGGTAGAAATGGCACCAGCATCTATGCCCATGTGGAACCTCCAACTTATGGTGGACTGATTCCCTCTACTCATTTAAATCATGCCGGTCCTCCTCCTAAGATTGTGAAAAATGAGGATTTTGATTCTTGGGTGTATCGCTTCAAGCGTTATTTAAATCATGTGAATACTAATATTTGGAGAATCATTGAAGAAGGTTTCTATCCACATGACCCAAGCAACTTCACTCCTAAAGAAGCCGTGGATAATCAATTCAATGAGAATGCTCTCTTCATCATCCAAGATGCAATTCTCCCCGAAGATCTCCCTTATCTTTGACCCTACGCCATGGCCAAAGATGCGTGGCATTGCGTTGTGTCTCTCTATCGAGGAAGTGGGAGCATTCAACGCTCCAACTATGAAGTGGTGCAAGATGAAGCCGATGAGTTTGCTATGAAGGAAGATGAAGAACCTCGTGAGCTCTTTCGGAGAGTAACCAAACTCGCGGTCTCACTCCAAGATCATGGGAGCAAGGACACGGATGACAATTGGATCAAACGCAAGTTCCTCAAGGCCATGATTCCCTACAACAAGGCCATGTACTTCGTCATTCGTCAATGACCGGACTTCCACTCCATGACCTCAAGTGAAGTGTTGGATGAGTTCGTTGCAATGAGCATCTTGGACAAGACCGCCGATAACGCGGTGCTCCAGTCTCAAAGGGCAAAGAAGCCCAACCTTGCCTTGAAGGCCAAAGTTATTGTGGAAGAAGAGGAAGAAGAGGAAGATGAGGAGAGCAACCCCAAAGATACAAAATATGATTATCATGAGAACATGGCTCTTGCTTCAAGGCAATTTTGGAGCAAGAAGAACTCAAGACCAAATTTCAACAAGAACAACTCAAGTGGCTTCAAGGGCAAGCAACAAGTAAGAACTTGTTACAACTGTGGCAATGTGACCCATTTCATTGCAGATTTTCCTTACGAGAGGCGGGAAGACAATGGTGGCAAGCTCATCCGAAAAGACAAAGCCAAGTCCTTCCCCAACAAGAACAACTTCACCAACAAGACTCCTACTCGAGGGTTGGTGGTTCAAGAAGAATACCATGAGGATGACGATGATGATGAAGATCATGAATCAATGGCCATGGCATCCGTTGCCATTGCCACAACTCGCTGGATTTCTCTCTTCGATTCACCCAACGAGAACATCACCGCCAAGTGCCTCATGGCTAAAGCCACCAACAAGGTAACCCCCAACATTAAAACCACCATCATTACTAATCCTTCCTTGATGGATTGCATTGATGAAAGTGAGGGGACTAATGAAGAGTTGAATGAATTTGAGTCTTTTATGAGTAAACTCAAGGGCAAATCCAAGAAGCACTTTGTTGCTCTCTTGGAACAACTTGGTGAAGCCAATGACATGATCGAGGCTCACGAAGAAACCATCTCTAAGATGGAAGGGCATAGTCGTGACTATGCCGATGAGATATCGGATCTTTCTAATGCTCTTGAGGAAGAGCGTGGGCATCGTTTGACTCTTGAGGAGTCACACAATGATGACCATGCTAAACTAAAGAAATATCTTGATCATGCTCTTGTTGTCTCTCATGTGGCAAACTCCTAGAAGGCTAAACTTGGGGTTGATCTCGCTAGACTCAAAGAGGAGTTTGATTTACTTGACAAGGCACACAAGGCCTTGAAGGGTGCTCATGCTAGCCTCGAGGAGTCTCATGCTCAACTCCAAGTAAAGTTAACCAAGGAGAAAGCCACTTTTCCTCATATGGTCTTAATTGATAATGCAAATGCTACTAACCCGTGTTGTGAGCATGTGCATCTTGTGGAGGAGAATGCCAAGTTGAAGGAACAACTCGAGAAAGGCCTTGTGTCATGCATACAAGGTGAGAAGAACCTCAATGACCTTTTGATCAATCAAAAGGAAGTTGTGGCTAAGGAGGGAGTTGGGTTCACACCCAAGTCCAAGAATAAGAAGAAGAATGAGAAGAAGAATCACAAGACCAAACGACCTCCCCCTCTTAAGCAAACTTTTGTGAAGGAGGGAGAGGGTGCTCCTAAGGAGAAGAAGAACAATGCGAAGAGTGGTGATGCCAAAAAGGGCAAAGCCATCTCTTCCAACAAAGCCGGTGACTTTAACCCTTCTTATGTGTTGTGCCATGCTAGTGATGGGCATGTTTATGCTAAATTTGTTGGTTCTCCTTATGAGTACATTGAATGGTCAATTTGGGTTCCTAAGACCCTAGTTACTAACATCAAAGGACCCATTACTAGGGTACCTAAAACCAAGCATTAATCTCTTGTAGGTGTTTGCTTCCGGTGGGGGGTCATGGTTGCTAGATAGTGGAGCAACAAATCATATGACCGAAAGCAAGGACTTGGTGGTGGACGTACAAAAGATCCCATCTATGCCCACCAATGTCGAGTTGGGTGATGCCTCATCTTCTAAGGTATTGGGTCTTGGCAAGGTTGTCATTTCTCATGATCTAACGATCGAGAAAGTCATGCTTGTTGAGTCTCTTGCGTACAATTTACTTTCCGTTCGTCAACTTGCACTTATGGGCTTTGTCACTTTCTTTGATATTGATACCGTGGCCCTGTTGTGGAGCAAGACTCTTAAAGTAGCCTTTGTTGGGCATGTCGAGAACGGTCTCTATGTGATTAACTTTTCGGAGTGACCCACTAAGACCGCGACATGCCTAATGGCTAAAGTTGATGTGGGTTGGCTTCCTTGGACCTTTCGGCCTCCCAGAATGGGGCGGACTTCCTCTTCTCCTCATCCCCTTCGTGGGAGGAGTGCGCCTCGTCGTCTTCGGACGAGGCGTCTGGCGCAACCTTCTTTTCGGCCTTCTTCTCCGGCACCTTATAAGGCGCCGGAACCAGCATCTTCGTCAGGAGTGCAGTTGCTGGACCTTCCAACAGCGGAGCTGGACAGTCGATCTGCTCCGTCGTCGCCACGTACTCCTGTTTGGATAAAAGCATGGTGACTTAAAATCCTCCAGCGAATATGTTGGGAAAGGTATATCTTGTGATGTTCAGGGAACTTACCGGATTGGCGAGTCGCGTGACGCTAAGTCCGCGATCCTCGGAAGTGGGAGGAGGAACTTTGCCGGCCTTGAACAACACCTTCTAGACGTCCTTATGCGTCGTGTCGAAGAGCTCTCGCAGCGTCTGGTGTTCGGCCGGATCGAACTCCCACATATTGATTGCCCGTCTTTGACACTGGAGGATCCGGCGGACGAGCATGACCTGGACCACGTTGATGAGCTTGATCTTCTTCTCTATCATGTTTTTGATGCAGTTCTGCAGTCCGGTCAGCTCCGCGGGTTCGCCCCAGGCCAGACCCTTCTTTTCCCAAGAGGTGAGCCGCATGGGGATTCCGGATCAGAATTTGGGGGCCGCCGCCCAGTTGGCGTCGCGTGGCTCGGTGCTGTAGAACCACCCTGATTGTCACCCTTTCACGGTCTCCACGAAGGAGCCGTCAAGCCATGTAACGTTGGGCATTCTGCCCACCATGGCGCCTCCGCACTCCGCCTGCTGGCCGCTCACGATCTTTGGCTTCACGCAGAAGATTTGCAGCCACAGGCCGAAGTGGGGCTTGATGCGGCGGAAGGCCTCGCACATGAAGATAAACACCGAGATGTTGAGGATGAAATTTGGGGCCAGATCATGAAAATCTAGCCCATAGTAAAACATGAGCCCGCAGACGAACGGGTGAAGTGGAAATCCTAGTCCGCGGATGAAATGAGAGAGGAACACTACTCTCTCCCGAGACTTTGGGGTGGGGGTGATCCGTCCCTCCACTGGAAGCCTGTGCGTGACGTTTGCGGCCAGGTATCCGGCCGCCCGAAGCTCGGTAATGTCCTCCTCCGTGACGGAGGAGGCCATCCACTTGCCTCCCGCTCCGGACATGCTGCGAATGGTCCTACAGAGAAGGTGAGAACTTGGGCGCTGGGGCTCGAGAGTGCGAGAATGGATGAGCAAAGGAGGAAGAAGGCGTGGGTAAGAATGGGGGATCCTTGTATCTTTATAGAGGCGGCGAAAATTGTGCGCCTCCCCACTTGCCTGTTAAAATTGCTTATTTTCCAAGCGCCACGTTAAATGGCACGGTTGGGTTACCCGTACCCATATTAATGAGAATCCCGTGATAAGGGGACACGATCTCTACTTCGACAAGGCGTGCCGAGGAAACCGCCTCGCAATATGTGCGGTGGCTGGCTGTGAGAAAATGGTTTGAATAAAAACCCGGCCATGGTGTAATGTCACGTTATCTAAAGTTGTCAGCAGATTAGATTTGTGGAATATTGTTCTCTCTATGGTGGTATGTGAAATTTGTCTTGCAGAGCCGGACACGATTGAAGTGTTCGAAATTTACTTTGGAGTATTCGGAGATGGAACCCGCCTTGCAATGCCGAAGACAATCTGCACGCCGGACTCATTGTCATTGAAGCCTGGTTCAGGGGCTACTGAGGGAGTCCTAGATTAGGGGATATCCGGACAGCCGGACTATATACTTTGGCCGGACTGTTGGACTATGAAGATACAAGATTGAAGACTTCGTCCCGTGTCCGGATGGGACTCTCCTTTGCGTGGAAGGCAAGCTTGGCGATTCAGATGTTAGATCTCCTTCTCTGTAACCGACTCTGTGTAACCCTAGCCCCCTCCAGTGTCTATATAAACCTGAGGGTTTAGTCCGTAGGACAACAACAATCATAATCATAGGCTAGCTTCTAGGGTTTAGCCTCTACGATCTTGTGGTAGATCAACTCTTGTAATACTCATATCATCAAGATCAATCAAGCAGGAAGTAGGGTATTACCTCCATCAAGAGGGCCCAAACCTGGGTAAACATCGTGTCCCCAGTCTCCTGTTACCATTAGCCTTAGACGCACAGTTTGGGACCCCCTACCCGAGATCCGCCAGTTTTGACACCGACAGCCATGACTTCACTATCTTCATCATCATCATCATCATCATCCTTGTATTCTTCTTGTGCTACCAACCCTTTGGTCAGAGTGTTCTTGGTGAAGTTGTCCTTGTTGGGGAAGGACTTGGCTTTGTCTTTTCGGATGAGCTTGCCACCATTGTCTTCCCGCTTCTCGCAAGGGCACTCCGCAACAAAATGGCTCACATTGCCACAATTGTAACAAGTTCTCACACGTTGCTTGCCCTTGAAGCCACTTGAGTTGTTCTTGTTGAAATTGGGCCTCGAGTTCTCCTTGCTCCAAAATTGCCTTGAACCAAGAGCCATGTACGTACTCATGATAATCATATTTCGTATCTTCGGGGTTGTTCTCCTCATCTTCCTATTCATCCTCTTCTTCCACACTAGCCTTGGCCTTCAAGGCAAGGTTGGGCTTCTTTTCTCTTTGAGAACGCAACACCACATTGTCGGCGGTCTTGTCCAAGATTCTCATCGCCACAAACTCATCCAACACTGCATTTGAGGACAAGGTGTGGAAGTCCGGCCTTTGACGGATGACAGAGGAAATGGCCTTGTGGTAAGGCATCATGGCCTTGAGGAATTTGCGCTTGATCCAATTATCATCCGTATCCTTGCTCCCATGATCTCGGAGAGAGACCGCGAGAGTGGTTAATCTCCGGTAAAGCACATGAGGTTCTTCATCTTCATTCATTGCAAACTCATCAGCTTCATCTTGTACCACTTCATAGTTGGAGCGTTGAATGATTGTGCTTCCCTTGTAAAGAGAAACAACATGGTGCCAAGCTTCCTTGACCATGGTGAACGGACGGAGATGAGCAATGTCTTCGGATGGAATTGCGTCTTGGATGACGAAGAGGGCATTCACATTGAATTGATTATACGCGGCTTCTCTCGGGGTAAAGTTGCTTGGGTCATGGGGATAGAAACCTTGCTCAATAATTCTCCAAAGATTAGTATTGACATGGTTTAAATAACGTTTAAAGCGATAGACCCATGAGTCAAAATCCTCATTTTTCACAATCTTAGGAGGAGAACCCGCATGATTTAAATGAGTGGAGGGAACCGGTCCTCCGTAAGTAAGAGGTGGTTCAACATGGGCAAAGATGCCGCTACCATTTCTACCACTAGATAAAGGAACTCTATCACTCGAAGCTTCCCCCTTATCGGAGTTGGCATCCGCCACCTTGTTAGTGGAAGCGGCCACTTCCAAAGGTGCGGTGGATAATTTAAGACCATCAAGGAACTCTTTGAACATGCCTTTGACCTCGGTCGTCATGGAGGTTTTCAATGTGTCCAAAGCCACATTGAATTCCTCACGTGAGACCGGGGATCCCCCATCGGCCGTAGACGAAGAAGGATTCATACCGGGGTGCTCCTCCTCACCGTCTATGGTGTCAACCATACTCTTAGGATGGTAAAGCCCTCAATTAAGAGACGAGGCTCTGATACCAATTGAAAGGATCGATATAGTTGACTAGAGGGGGGGGGGTGAATAGGCAACTAACAATTTTTAGCTTTTCTTTACCAAATTAAACTTTGCATCAAAGTAGGTTGTCTAGATATGCAACTAGGTGAGCAACCTATATGATGCAACAACAATAAGCACACACGCAAGCAAGGGATATAACACAATATAGCTTGCGCAAGTAAAGGTGAGAGATAATCAAAACTGGAACCGATGGAGACGAGGATGTGTTACTGAAGTTCATTCCTTTTGAGGGGAAGTACGTCTCCGTTGGAGCGGTGTGGAGGCACAATGCTCCCCAAGAAGCCACTAGGGCCACCGTATTCTCTTCACGCCCTCACACAATGCGAGAAGCCGTGATTCCACTATTGGTGCCCTTGGAGGCAGCGACCGAATCTTTACAAACAAGGTTGGGGCAATCTCCACAACTGAATTGGAGGCTCCCAAGGACACCACGAAACTTCACCACAATGGACTATGGCTCCGCGGTGACCTCAACCGTCTAGGGTGCTCAAACACCCAAGAGTAACAAGATCCGCAAGGGATTAGGGGGGGGGGATCAAATTTCTCTTGGTGGAAGTGTAGATCGAGGCCTTCTCAACCAATCCCTAGAGAATCAACAAGTTTGATTGGCTAGGGAGAGAGATCGGGCGAAAATGGAGCTTAAAGCATCAATGGAGCTTAGAGGTGGAAGAGGTAGTGAACTCGGAGAAGAAGACACCCCTTTTATAGTCAAGAGACAAATCCAAATGTTATCCACCAACTCAGCCTGCGACACGCGGTACTACCGCATCATACAAGTGGTACTATCGCATGTGCCTACGGTACTACCGCGGAAGACCGCGGTACTACCGCTGGCACGGCAGGGGCGAAGACTAGTGCTGATGTGCTAAGACAGGGAGCGGTAGAACCGCTGGCACGGTACTACCGCGCCCCCTCGCGGTACTACCGCAAGGCATGAATAGTCTAGGCCGAGAAGACACAGACATAAAAAATTACATCCGTGACTACTTCCGCTGAGTTTAGATCTATGCAAAAATCCGACACGGTACTACGGCAAGCCGGGAGCAGTACTACCGTGTAGGGTGCGGATGTAAAAAATTACACCCGCCCCTCCTTCCGCTCATGCTGTTGTGCCTGGCCAGAGCTCACGGTACTACCACGTAGGGCGCGGATGTAAAAAAATTACATCCGCCCCTACTACTGCTCGAGCAGTTGCGCCTGGCCTGAGGCCACGGTACTACCGCTCCCAAGGAGCGATACTACTGTGAGCACCTACCATACTACCGTGCTGGAGCCCGGTACTACCGCAAGGACCTGAGGTAGTACTACCGTCTGCCTCAGTTCAGCAACATTAGGAGTCCTTCATTTTGCAGAGACATAGTGGGACGGAGGATGCTCCAAGGAGCCAAAGGAAAGGGGGGCAAAGGGGCAGACGTGTACGTGTTGATTCCACCCAAACCTTTCCAACGAGGGCCCCCTCTTAATAGTACGGCTTTCCTATGACTCAAATCCACCAAAAAGAAACGTAGAGAAACACCGTCTTCAATAGTCTTCGAGGGGCGTCAAATCATCTTGTGCCTAAACATGAGATATCTGAAATGCTCAACGCACACGATTAGTCTGCAAAAGCATTGTAATCAATCACCAAAACCACATAGGGTGAAATATGCCCCGAAGTGATCACGATCAAGCAAGATGAGGGATCAACTCCATAATCATCCTAATTTGATGGGAGATATGGCAAGAGAGAAACAATGAAGTTTTCAAATGAAATTCCCCCTCATCACATACGCGATTAGGGCTATCAGGTCAAATCTAGAGCGTTGGTGCCTTGCATGTGTCAAAGGCATTGAGAGCCCATTCGGGGATTTGCTGTCAGATTATCCATCTAGTAGTCGGTCCAAGGCCTTCTTTCATCACCACTTGTTTCATGTTATTCTCCTAAATCAATGATTGAGGATATGATGCTGGATCTTCCAAAAAAAAGCTGCTGCTATTTTTCTCTCTTTGTGGAAAAAAAGAAATGAAGGCTAAGGGCATCTCCAACAACATCCCTATTTTTGGGCACATGACGTATTTAGGGTATGGGAGGCAAAAACCGGCCTCCAACAACTGCCCCATCCTAAAAAAATACAAATTTTTGGGCAGCCGCAAAAAGAGGATCCTCGTGCAGCAAATATAGGGCAGTCGGGCGGCTGCCCAGAAACTCGAGGCTGCTTTCGAACGGCCACCCGTGGCCGGAAACCCTCGGATCCGCCCGCCCGCGCGCCATGGCCGGCTCCTCTGGCCCCGCCGCCGACCCCGATACGCTTGCCGCGGCTCCCGTCCTATTTTAGGGCAGTTATTGGAGCAGTTTTGCCCTATTTCATGCAAAATAAAACATTCTTGTGCCCTATTATAGGGCTGTGCTGTTGGAGACGGCGCTTGCTCGTGCCAAAAAAAAGCGTTTTTATGCCCTTAATTGTTCTACTCTATGTCTTTTTTTTTCAAAAAAGAAAAGAAAAAGGTTGGTGTTTTTTTTTTGAGAAGCAAAAAAAAAAAAAGTTGGTGTTGGAGATGCTCTGAATTCCACTTCCACTCCCCTGTGCGAGACAGAGAGGTAGGGTCCGACTCGACCGCAAGTCCCCCGAACGGGCCGGCCTTTTCCCTTCTTGCGGCAGAAGGCAGTGCCAATAAACGCATCGGCGCCGTCTAGCCCCCCAGCCGAGGTCACGCAAACCCGCACCCGCCCACCAGAGACACAGAGCAAGCGACGCACCACCCAGGTCCAGCTCCGGCGAGATCTCCGGCGACCCTTCGAGATGAGCCGCGGATCGGGCGCGGGCTACGACCGCCACATCACCATCTTCTCCCCCGAGGGCCGCCTCTACCAAGTCGGTGCGTACCTCCCCAAACCCTAGCTTTCCTCCCCTTCCTCCCCCTAGTAGATCTGTGGGGGCGCCTGGCCCTCGATTCGTGCGGCGTCTGATCCGTCCGTCTGGTGTGCGCAGAGTACGCGTTCAAGGCGGTCAAGTCGGCGGGGGTCACCTCGATCGGCGTCCGCGGCAAGGACTCCGTCTGCGTCGTCACCCAGAAGAAAGTCCCGG
>NC_041387.1:593643551-593732244 GCF_002162155.2 Triticum dicoccoides | reverse complement strand
CGCCGCCGTTGCTGGCCCGAAGAACTTGCGAATTCGACCGCGTCCGATTTGTTAACCGTCGATACCTGCGAGGTTTACCTGTAGATACCTGAAAGGCTGATTTTTTTTGTACCTGTGATGTGGTTCTGGTTGCAGGACAAGTTGCTGGATGACACCAGCATCACGCACCTGTTCTCGATTACCAAGTACACCGGCTTGCTTGCCACTGGCCTCACAGGTATGCTCACTGCGCTTTGTTTTAGTACATATGCACTGTGTGATACTGATGTTTTGTGACAGTAAACTGAATTCGTTTTAGATAACGGCGATGAATGGTTTGTTCTTTGCGAGTTGATGATGGATGTTTGCTTTTTTGTGTGTTAGCTTTGGTGATTTGATAATCTCTAGTACTAGCATTTTTGACACTTTGGAAATAGACCACCATCATACTGTGATTGTCTGTGTTTTACTGTGCTTTCTTTTAGCACCGATATACTGTAAGTAAATTCAATTATAGTCTTGTAGATAATGGTGATGGATGTGTTTTTCTTTGCGAATTGATGAGTGAGGTTTGCTTTTCTGCATGTTGGGCCTTGTGATTTGGTGATCTCGAATAGTATTTGCGAGTTAGCCAAAATGGACTCACCCTCAACTGTGGTTTTAGCTATGATATGAGTGCAGATGATGTGATGCTCTAGTGAAATTAAACTAAGCTTATGTAGGATTCTATATTGGATTGTAGTAATGTGTATTTGTGAGAGCTGATGGTCAAATGTGGGACCCTTTTACATGTGTCATGATAGGCTGGAAACAGTTTTCATTCTTGTAGGATCTGGACATGTTTTACTCTTAAGAGATGATCCAAAATCCTCTTGATTTCTTGTGTAAAGAATGGGACTTAAGGTTATTTTCTAGTGTCATATTGCTTGCTCTTGCCCAAAGGGCTAATTAATAACCAGAGAAACAGTGGAGGGCTTTGCTAGTTGTTTATATTTTGGACAAGACAAGTGTGTATATTGGTATGTCTACCCTGTTCTAACTTCCACCCTTGAAGAATCTGGTATTTGTTTTGATGACAGCCAATATTTTGGCATGCCAATACCTCCTTACCCACTGTAGTTCTTAATTGTCAATAGTGACCAACTCATGGGCAAGTAAAACCTTGACCAAAATTTTGGCTAGCTGTATAGGTTGTGGGGCAAACTTGACCAATTAGCCATTGAACCGCAGCTTCTTCTTTTGGACAATAGGGAACCATAGGAAACGACACAATTAAATTTGTCCTCATCAAGTCGCAGTGTTGTAGCATCAGATATCACCCACTACCCTTTCTTTCCTTGTCAGTGTGATATAATTAGGGTCCTTTCTTTCCTTGTTAGTGTGATATGATATCGGCCCTTTCTTTCCTTGCTAGTGTGATATGATTAGGGCCAGGCCTTCAGATTACCGTATTTACTTCCACTCATTCCTTCTGCTGTTCATTGATGTTGAATGTCCTTTTATGTTTCCCAGCTGATGCGAGGTCCTTGGTCTCCCAAGCAAGAAATGAAGCAGCTGAGTTCCGTAAAAAATGGGGATATGAGATGCCTGTGGATGTATTAGCAAAATGGTATCACACCTTATCCTTATCCAAGTTCCTTTTTTAGTTACCGAAGTGGCAGCAATAACACTGCATTTTTGATTAATATTTCAGGATAGCAGACAAAGCACAAATATACACGCAGCATGCGTACATGAGACCCCTTGGTGTTGGTTAGTACTATCACATTTACATCTGTTAGTACTATGATGTTGTAGTGTTAGGCCAATTAGCTTAACGCCTATTGCCCACCATAATCGTTTTCTTTGGTATGTTCTTCAGTTGCCATGGTCTTGGGTTACGATGAAGAGAAAAATGCTCAGCTCTTCAAGTGTGACCCCGCAGGTCACTTCTTTGGACACAAGGTATACAGTAATTTTCTGCGCTGCACTATATTATTCCTCAATTGACAATTCTATACCCAGCCAAATGCTTAATCTTTGTCTTGTTATGTGTAGCAAACCACTGACAAGTTTTTTTTTCAGGCAACTAGTGCCGGACTGAAGGAGCAGGAAGCAATAAATTTTCTGGAGAAGAAAATGAAGGATAGCCCCCAGTTCTCATATGACGAAACTGTTCAGGTAAATGCACATCTTCTCCTCTCGGGCAAACACAGGCTCTGAACTAGGGTGTTCTTATATTACTGAAGCTGATTCATTCTTAGCTTGAAGAGATATTTTGTGTTCTTTCCTTTTGGTACTCCACTAATATTTATCATGTGCTCTCAGATTGCGATTTCTGCATTGCAATCTGTTCTGCAGGAAGATTTCAAGGCTACCGAGATCGAGGTAAATACACGAGTCCCCCTTTTCCCAAGTTAAATTTTCTATTCTGCAATGTGTGGTGTTTATACATCAATACCTTGTGCTTGGCAGGTCGGTGTTGTGAGGAAAGAAGACCGTGTCTTCCGGTCACTCACGACAGAGGAGATTGATCAGCACCTAACAGCCATTAGCGAGCGCGACTGAGCTATGTATGAGACTCGAGCTGTCAATGACCATAAACTGTTATTTTGTTTCACAGCCAGCCAAGAAACATTCAGTGAATCATTTCATGTGTAGCAAGAAAGACGGGCATCCACTCTGCCATGTATTAGTTGGATCATCCTTTGTGTGGTTGAATTTGCTACGATTTAATTTGATGTTGCTGGCAGCTGCATGTTTGGGCTGTTTTTATCGTCTTCTCCTGTCTCAGATTTTGTGGTGCCGCCATGCATTTTGAGGTTAAGTTTGAACTGTTATGGTTTTGCAATGCTTAGAGCACTCCTTGGGCAGAAAAAGGCCACCCAATCGGCCCCAAACGCAGCCCAAACGTCAACCACCTTATACCGAGCATATATGTGGGACGGATATGGGGATGCACCTGCCTTCTCCGGTTTAGGTGAGGAGACATATATATGTGGGACGGATATGGGGATGCACCTGCCTTCTCCGGTTTAGGTGAGGAGACATTATGGTATCGCTCTGGCGTGTCGACCAAAGGACATGATTCGGCTATTTAAGCTGGATGGCGAGGCAACCCTAGTCCATTCTCATCCCTCCTGTCTGCGCCGCTGCTAACCCCTCTCCCTATTCCGCCCTAGTCCGAGGCGAGCCGATGTTGAGCTCCTCACGCCGGGTGGAGGAGGCGGAGCAGGAGGGGGTGGGGGTGGAGATGGAGGAGGTGGAGTTGAAATTGTTATCCAAGTTGTGGTTTTGCAATGTTTACACAGAAAACAACTGAATAAACGTACAACCTGCAAATATACAAGTGCATCTAAAAAGACAAGTACAAGCTGCAAATATACAAGTGCATCTAAAAAGACAAGCAGTAGTAGCAGCGAAACTTGCAGTAATCCAAGTATAGCTTTATCCAGCTCCACTCCCCGGAGCACTAAGGATTACAAGAACACACGGCATGAACAATGCTTACTAAGGATTGAGTTGAAACTGCCATCCAAGTTGTTTTGCAAGAAAACAACTGAATAAACGTACGAGCCAAACGACTGAAAAGAAACTTGCAGGGGCTCGCTCCACGGCGACCAGCATCTCCTTCATCGCCACGGCGGATCTACCTACCCTCCGGCGACGGGCGGCCCGCCGGTGTAGTCCATGAGACAGTCGAGGTGAAGAAGCACATCGTAGGTGCGCATGGTCAGCCGCCCCTCCCTCGGCCTCGGCTCCTCGATGCTCAGCTGACCCGTGAGAGGAAGCTTCTCAAAGTCGTCCATCCACACCCACACTCTCATGCACGCCGCGTCTTTGGCCGAGTGCGCCGAGTCGTCCCTGCGCTCAACAATGGCGGACGGGCCAAAGAGGCCGGCCACCGTCCCCGCCTGCCACGCGCGTCTCGGCACCCCCTCCAAGCAGACGCGCACCTTGTGGCACAGCCTCTCCGCCCTCGCCCGCCGGAGCCGAGTCCACGGGGAGAGCATGAAGGAGGCCCGCCCGAGCAAGAGCGGCCCTTGCAGCCCCATGGCTTCATTGCGGGTGGACGCGTCCCGGAAGGTCACCAGGAACTCGCTGGGTCCCAGGACCGACGCCTCGACCGCCCCTTCTTCCACCCCGAAGCGCACGGCGAAGGCGCGCGCCACCTCCGACGGCTCTGGCTCCGATTGGAAGCCGACGATGACCGCCACCGCCCCACGGCGAACCAGCTCCCGCTCTTCCATCGCCATGGCCGCGGCGCGCAGTGCCAATGCCGGGCGCGCCTCCGGAGAGCTGCCCGGGGCCTCCATCTTCCTTTCAAGCACCGGGAGAGCGGTGGAGAGGCGGGGTGGAGCAGGCGGCGAGACCTGTCTCCCGACGACGAGGTGGACGAGAGCCCGACCGACGGTTCAACAGCCGCCACAGGACGCAGGAGGAGTCCCAGCCGTGCACCACCGTGCCCAGAGAACCCACACAGCAAGCACTTTGCAAGATTGCAGCACTCAGCGACCCGGTGAGCCGGGGAAACACTCTCGAAGCATTTGGCTCTGGCCTTTGACGGAAGCGCGAATTTGTGACACCAACCAGCTGCCAACCACCGCCATTACTTACTCTCGTCCTAGCGGGCGGCAGGGGCAGTTACCACGGACCTGAGCCGCGGACGCGAAAGCCCGGAAGAAAGCGTTCTGCTCGCTCTCCCAGAGGCTGCAGGCCCACCCAGTTTGCAGTAATCTAGACAGTTTCCCCTCACCCTGAACCAGTTTACAGTGGATCCAGCACCAGCAGGCCATGTCCAGTGAGAAACCTGATAACTGGCGCAGGTTGAATCAAATAACCACTAAACTGAAGGCACATCTGTAAACCGCAGACCAATTTCGTCAAATCCATTACAGTAGTAGTAGTATTACATCAACCTGCTGACGCAGTACAAACAACAATCAAAAGGTAAACACCGGCCATCATCGGCCCACTTCACAGTTCACACACACACACACGTAGGTCGTGCCACCATGCATGCCGGCTACTTGTTGTTTGAAGTTGAAGCTGCGGCGGCTTGTCCGTGCCTGATCTTGGCGAGCTCCACCACCCTGCCGACGTCCGGCAGCACCGCCCTGGCCGCATCAAGCGCGCCGAAACGCTCCATCCAGGCCGCCAGCAGCGGGGTCCTGGCGGGGTCGAACACCTTGGCGCCGGACATGGCCTCGATCGCCATCATCCACGAGTGCATGCTCCCCAGCGCAATGTCCACCAGCCCGACGCCGTCGCCGCCGAAGAAGCCCCTCCCCTTGGAGCACTCCCTCAGGGCCCCCTCCAGGGTCTCCACGGCCACCAGCATCTCCGCCATCGCCTCGGCCCCCGCCTTGCTCTTGCTCCTGGACGAGTTCGTCCACTGGGACACCAGCTTGTCGTCGACGTAGGCCGCCCAGAAACGGGCGACGGCGCGCTCGTGGGGGTCGGCGGGGAGGATCGGCGGCCCGGTGCCCGCGAACGCCTCGTCGATGTACTGCACGATGATCATGGACTCGCAGACGGGGACGCCGTTGTGGATGAGCACGGGAATCTTCTTGTGCACGGGGTTGGAGCTGAGGAGGAGGTGGCTCTTGTTGTGGACGTCCTCGTCGACGCTCTCGTAGCTCAGGCCCTTAATGGCGAGGGCAAGCTTCGCTCTCGTGACATACGGACTTGACCATGACCCCAGCAGCTTCAGCTCATCTCCTCCTCCGGCCATCTCCTACTGGATTGTGTCTGTGTGGCGTGTAAGATTTGTTACGGTTTGGGCGTTTGGCTCTTTCTGCCTTGTGTTTTGTTAGGGAACTTGAGCTCGGAGGAAGTGTATATATGGTGCTTGGGTTGGGATCAGGGAGGCGCGAATCACTCCATCCGTCATCCGTGATGCTTTTTAAAATGTGTGTGTATGGTCAAATCAGTAAAACTTCACAAATGTGCACAAATCGCATGCTCATTTGATTATATTTTTAAGAGGAGTTGACTTGACTAATCTCGAGGTTACTTCGTAGTGAAGTGTTTTTTTAGCTGATTATGTACATAAAAAATGTATGGCCGGCTACCTTGGAAGCCAAGGCGAGCTAGGGAAGTTATTAGAGCATCTCCAGTCGCCTCCCCAACAGCCCCCAGACAATTTTCAGCGCCGGCGCCTAAAAATCGGCCCAGTCGCGTCCCAGGAGCCTGTTTTTCGCCGGTTTGGGCCAAAACTGACGCCGGCGGACCCAGGCCGAACACGACGCGCTGGGGGCGCCCGGGGGCGCCAGGGCAATCGATTTTGGCGCAAAATAACGGCGGGCCCGCCAAGTCAGCGACCCACGCGCCTCGTCGTCCTTATCGCCTCGGTTTCTCGCGGGGATTCAATGCCAAGGCTGCCGCCGGTCAGCCTTCCATTGATTCCTCATGGGCGGCGCGGGCGCGGCGACGCACCATCTTCCGCCAGGCGTACACACGGCTCCCACCCCTCGGCCGCTATATAAGCAGCGCCTCCCCCTCGCCTGTGGCCGCACCCCGCCCACAACCACCGAGCTCTCTCCCCGTGCACCGATGCCGCCGACGTTCTTCCCCTCTCTTCCCTTTTCACAGCCGCGGCGATGGGTGAGAGGTTCCCTAGCGATGGGGCGGCGGCCAATGGCTTCGGCCGCCGCTCGTTGCACGAGTAGGAAGCCTACTTGCTCTTCGAGGCCAACGCCCCGGCGCCTCCCAACATGAACGCGTCGGGGCGGTGGAAGCTCAGCGCCGGTGGCGTCCCCATTCCCCCGCTGCCAGACGTCACCGCGCGCGCCGACTACTTCACCGACGAGGTCGACCGCGTGCGGGCGTCACTGGCGGAGGAGCAGCGGGCCCTCCTACAGTACGCCGCGGCCAACCACGAGGCGTGGCGCGTACTTCCAGCGCCGGCAGGCGCAGCGGCTGGCCTCCACCAACGGGGCGCCGGTGGTTCGGGGGACCAAGAACAGTGAGGGCCGCCACCTGTGGTGGGGCGCTCCCGACCACACTCTCCACGCCGTCCTCCAGCACCTCGAGGGCGGCAACGACCCGCCGTTGACGTACCCTGCCGCCCCGGTCCCCCGCCGGAGCGGCAACCAATGGATGCTGAGGAGGGCCGGCTCCTCTTCTTCCTCCTCCCGCTCCTCCTCCCACACCTCTGGCTCGTCGGCGTTGTTCGGCTTCAAGGCCGAGCCCGCGGAGACCACGGAGACACTGCTCGGCCGGCGCACCCGCAACACCGGCATCATCATCAACGAGGGCGGGCGCACCTCCTCCTGGGCACCTCCCCGCTTCGTCAAGCCGAAGACGGAGTTGGGGCTCCCCATCGTGAAGACGAAGCCAGGGCTTGCCGCCATGAAGGCGGAGCCAGGGCTCGACGACGCGACGGCCTTGAAGTGGGCGCGCGAAGACTGGGCGCAGACGGAGCTGGAGCGCCAGCGCCACGCCTTTGAGCAGTTCGCCGCTCGGCGCCGTGGCCGCGACGAGGGAGGCGTCGTCGTACTCGACGACGACAGCAACGACAACGTGCTTTCGCCGCCGGTCGCCCGGGCGACCCCGGGCAGGGGTCCAGCAGTGGTGTCCGCGTGAAGGAGGAGACGGACGACGGCGGCGACTTCGCCTCTCTCAGCGCGTTGTTCGGCCTATAGTCACGGCTGTTTGTTTTTTAAAGCATTTTATCTATGTAAAAAACTATTTCAGTTCGCCGCGATAATGAACTGTTTCGCCGAATTTTAGTCAAATAAATGTTCGAAAAACCTAAAACCAGGTGTGTGTAGCTGACCCTGGGGGCGTCGGCTGGGAACTCGATCTTCCCCAGATTGATTTTAGCGCCGGTTCACCTCCAGGCGGCGATTTTTCGAGCCGCCTAGGGGGCCAACGGCTGGAGATGCTCTTAAACTCACACACATGTGAATTTCCATTCTTCATTATTCATGTTATGTTGTGATTCAAATTCAAGTATAAAGATAAAAATTAACTTAGGCGATGGGCCGGAGCAGAGCATACGGGGCAACCACGCCCCGATGTTTTAAAGTGGGCCTGCCCATACTAGCATTTCCGCCTGCATCGGTTTAGTGTGACTGTTTTATTTTGATTTGTTTGGGACCAGCTTTTTCTTGGTTTTATTCACTTTTTCCTTTTTTATTTCCTTTTCACTTATTTCCCTTTTCCTTTATTTTTCTCGTGATATTTTTTAAATTCATGAACATTTTCTGAATCCATGATTCTTTTTTGAAATCCATGATTCTTTTTTAAATTCCTGAACATTTTTTTTGAATCAGCAAACTTTTATTTTGAATCGGCGAACTCTTTTTGAATTCACGAACTTTCTCAAATTCATGAAATTTTCCAAATTCACAACCTTTTTTTGAATTCATGGTGTACGTTCTTGAAAAGGTGCACCATGAGTTCCTCAAATCTAAAACTCTATTCCTTAAATGCATAGACGCTTCGCCTTCAAATCAGAGTCGCTCCTTCTCAAAACCGCGATTCTTCCTCGGGGACGATTCAGTTTCTAAGCATTGTACGCCGTAACTTTTGCAAAACTTTCTCAGATTTTAATTACAACTTCTAGGGATCATATATTGGTGCTATTGCCGAGTTTCATGTTTTCGGACCTTGTTTGCAGTTTTTGGAATTAAAAAACCAATAAATTCCATGTTTAGGAACGAGTTTTGACACCCTCATGTTTGAAATTCCTTTCCTTTTCTCGGATAGGCCTAAACTTGAACCCAAGAACACAAATATGATTTCTAAGCCAATTTTTTTCAATTTTCATGCACTTGCAGTTCAATTTTTTAATATTATATTCATTTAATGGCTTAGATATAGCAAACAAACCCTGAAAAATGCCAAATTTTGATATGGATCATGTAATTGTGTGTAGAAAAAAAGTGAAGTCCAGTAGATGAAGCAACAACTGTATCGCCTTCAAACCAAACATGTTTCCTCTCAAACCTACATTTCTTCCCTGGGGATACTCCAGTTTCTAAGCAGTCCACATCAGCATTGTTGTGAAAGGCTTCTCAAATTTTTACCACAACATGTAGGTGTCATTATGTGGGGCCCTGCCAAGTTTCATGCTTTTTTGACGAAATTTGCATTTTCATAATTAAAAAAAATCAATAAACTCCAAGTTTCGGGTTGAGTCTTGACACACTCATGTTCACAATTAATTTCCTTTTCTTGGATAAGGCCTAAACATGGGCTGCAGAACACAAATATGATTTTTCAACCCAATTCAAAAACTTCATGTACATGCATTTTTTTATTATATTAACTAAATGCCTAGACATGCACTTAGTTTCTTAAATATAGTACACAGATCCCGAAAGGTTTCAAGTTTATTAGTTTTTAATTTAAATAATACAAACGGTGTTTGAAAAGGATGAAACTTGACATGGTATCCTCATATGACACATATAGGTTGTAGTAAATTTTTAGAATGTTTCATAAAAGTTGTGTCGTACACTGCTTAAACACCGACCCATCTTCGAGAAAGAAACTTGGTTTTGAGAGGGAAAGAGTTAGGTTTGAAGCTGATGCTGCCACTGTATCATTCGTTGGCTTTGAAATTTTTTTATACACCCAAGATCGGATGATGACGGAGACTGTGGTGCCATTTTTCCTCCTGAGGCATTGTTTTGGAACAGAGGTTCACTGGAGGAGCCAACATGTGGAGCGGTGTTACATCTACCACATTGAACACGGTGGGTCTCGGCGCATGGAGCAGTGGAGTCTCGGCGCTGAATGCGGTTTGATGGATGTGTGCAGGCTGGTGGCGTTGTCTGGCGTCATGGTGATATGGACGACAGATGGGCCTGGCAAGGTCTATGCAATGCTCCCTCTTGAAGATGGGACGACGGAAGATGGCGGTGGCGGATCCTAGAGTGTGGGCATGCAGTGCATGTTGTGGGGCGCCTAGATCGGTTGGTGCTCTCAGCTTGCCAGGCGGGCAGCTTCTTTTTTTGCCAGACGGGCGACTTCTTGAGGCCATTGGATCAGATGGCGTCCATTGATGCAATCAGGGCACATCTTTATACTTGTAGGTGTAGCGACTTTTCGCCTCGAAGGTGGCTTTGGGTTGACCTTTGTATTTATTTTGTCACTCTATTGAATAACTTAATAAAGATGGATGCAACTTAATAAATATGGATGCACACATCATTTTAGTGCAGAGGTCGGGAGTAATCCTCCTTTTCAAAAAATGGTGTATTTGATTAATAGCATGAACATAATAAACAAAGTATTTAATTCTGAGAATCTTCCTATCAAGGGAAATGACTGATGTAATCATTGCCGGTGTCAAAACCGGCAGATCTCGGGTAGGGGGTCCCGAACTGTGCATCTAAGGATCGAAGGTAACATGAGGCAGGGGACACGATATTTACACAGGTTCGGCCCCTCTTAATGGAGGTAATACCCTACTTCCTGCTTGATTGACTTTGATGAGTATAGGGGTTATAATAGTTTATCTACCTCGAGATCGTAATGGCTAAACCCTAGATGTCTAGCCTGTATGATTATGATTGCCTCTAAGGACTAAACCCTCCGGTTTATATAGGCACTGGAGGGGACTAGGGTTGTACAAAGTCGGTTTACAGAGGAAGGAAACTACACATCCGGACGCCAAGCTTGCCATCCACGCAAAGGAGAGTCCCATCCGGACACAGGATAAGACCTTCTATCTCGTATCTTCACGGCCCATTAGCCTGACCCACGTCACATAGGCCAGCTTCCCGAGGACCCCACAGTCCAGGACTCTCTCAGTAGCCCCTGAACCGAGCTTCAATGATGATGTATTCGACACGCAGATTGTCTTCGTCATTACAGGGCAGGTTCCTTCTCCGAATACTCCAATGCAGTCCCCCACACATAATAGCTGTATTCGGCTGTGTTAAATAATTACAGCCTTAAGCCGTGAGGGTAAAAATACTCAAAACAAAGTAAGTCACGTCCATAGGCGATTTTTCCGGTGAGGCGTTATGTCCTGGCCTTGTTAGTATTCTGAACCGTTTTACAACCCTCACTTCGTGTTTTGAGGCACGGTCATAGGCACATCCTGTCAAAGCAGGGATCGTGTCCCCTTATCATGAGATTCTCATCAATAGGGGTTTGAGTAATCGAACCGTGCCGTTCACACGCCCCCTTGGGAATAGGCGAGATTTAAGGTTTATGAGGGGACACTTTATATCCACTGCCTTTATAAGGAGATAAGGATCCTTCTTTTTACCCCACGCCTTCTTCCTCCTCAGCCTTTCTGCCATTCGAGCTCCAGTGCCCAAGTTCCAATCTTTTCCACCGCCACCAAACACTCCTAGCCATGTCCAGATCTGGAGCGTAGGACAAGTGGATGGCTTCCTCTATTACAGAGGAGAACATCAAGGAGCTCCGGGAAGCTGGGTACTTGGCCACAGACATAGTCCATGGTTCCCTGCCAAGAAGCAGATCATTCCCACCCCGGAGCCTAATGAGAGGGTAGTGTTCATTCCCCATTTCCTTTGCGGACTAGGGTTTCCCCTCCATCCTTTCGTCCGCGATCTCATGTTTTACTATGGGCTAGACTTCCACGGTCTAGCCCCAAATTCCTTCCTCACCATTTCGGCGTTTATTGTCGTATGCGAAGCGTTCCTCCGCATCCCTTCCCACTTTGGCCTATGGCTCAAGGTCTTCAATGTGAAGCCGAAGGTAGTTGAAGGTCAACACGCGGAGTACGGCGGTGCCATGGTAAGAAAACTTCCCAACGTCACCTGGCCAAAGGGGACCTTTGTGGAGACTGTCAAGGGATGGCAGCAGGGGTGGTTCTATATCATGGAACCCCGTGATACCACATGGGCCACCGCTCCCGAGTTCAAATCCGGGCCTCCAATGCGGCTTACCTCATGGATCAACAAGGGCCTGGATTGGGAGTCGCCCGACGAGGTGACGACACTGCAGAGTCGCATCAAGGGTATGATAAAAAAGAACACCAGTCTTGCCAGCGCGATCCAGGTGATGCTCTTTCACCGGATTCTCCCCTGCCAACAACAGACTCAGTACATGTGGGAATTCGACCCAGCCGGTCCTCGAACCCCGCAGCGGTTCTTCGGCACGATGCACGAAGACTTATGGAAGCTGCTTTTCAAGGCTCAGAAGTCGTGGCCGGAAACGACCGAAGACCGCGGCCTTGACTGCGCTCATCTGGCCACTCCCATAAGTTTTATGATAACTTTTAATTTGCAAATCCAAGGAGTATATTGAGCTTTCCATTACTCCCACAGGGCTGGACAAAGAAGGCGGAGCGGATCCAATGTCCTGCTCTGCTGCCCGAAGACCCAGCCATCCCTTTGCTGACGAAGATGCTAGTTCCGGTGCCATACCAGGCGTTGGAGAAAAAGGCCAAGAAGACCAGAAGTGGCCTCCGCCGCAAAGGTGCTTCGGACGTTGTGTCCAAAGACACCGAGACTCTCTCCTCTCATGACGACGATGAAGAGGAGGGAGAGAGCAAATCTCCCCTTAAGGGAGGAATGAAGAAAAGGGCGGCTTCCGCGGATCTAGAGGCAGAGGCATCCAAGAAGGGGAAACTCTCCCTTTCGGATGATTCCGAAATGGATGTCGACGCCACCCCCGAGTGGCACCCCAGGCCGAAGCCCCTGGCTGGATTGTAAGTATCCAAAGACACCTTTCATATATCCAGTTTCATGCCTTGTGGTTCTAACATGTTGAATTGCGCATTACAGCCTGGCTCGCGATCTCCCCCAACGATCATCATTATCTGGGAACTCGCTGGGGCCGAACGCGATGGAGAGCGAGTCAGTTCCGCAGGTCACTCCACCCACCGCTACGGACAACGCCGAAGTGTTGTCTCGAAGAACCTCTCCAGGTCACGGGGAGGTGCGGGAGGCCATGAAGGTGGCAACGGAGGGTAATACCTCTGTTGCCGAAGAGAGGGAAAATCGACCCCCACAGAGACCGGCGACGGGGGCCATGCTCAATTCGGCCCCCAAACGAATATTATTCTGGAGACCCATGCGGCTCCAGAATCGGGCCAGCAGCCTCCTTCAAGAGAAGGGGGCGCGCCACCTCCACCAGCGTCCTCTATCGATCCAGAGGCGCTGGACACTCTAGTGGAAGCGCTTCAAAGTGCTTCCATTGTGGAGGAACACTGTACCCTTATGGGTACGGCGGTTGAAAAGGTTTGGTCTGCTAAGAGCGGATTGAATGAAGCCTATACTAGACTTTTAACAGGCTTTGAGGTATGTGACGTAATATATTTTTGGCTATTTGCAAAAGGAATGCATGTGTATAGATAGTAGCCCCTAAGACTCTGTTCGGCGTTTGCAAAAAAAGGCCGAACAGATGATCGAATAATGCTCGGCAGGAGCTAACATATATGCCCTTTTGATGAACAGGCTTCGATGCGAGTGGTGATGTCTACTACACAACCTTCTTCTTGTAGACGTTGTTGGGCCTGCAAGTGCACATGTTTGTAGGACAGTAGCAAATTTCCCTCAAGTGGATGACCTAAGGTTTATCAATCCGTAGGAGGCGTAGGATGAAGATGGTCTCTCTCAAACAATCCTGTAACCAAATAGCAAAGAGTCTCTGGTGTCCCCAACACACCCAATACAATGGTAAATTGTATAGGTGCACTAGTTCGGCGAAGAGATGGTAATACAAGTGCAATATGGATGGTAGATAAAGGTTTTTGTAATCTGAAATTATAAAAACAGCAAGGTAACAAGTAGCAAAAGTGAGCGTAAACGGTATTGCAATGGTAGGAAACAAGGCCTAGGGTTCATACTTTCACTAGTGCAAGTTCTCTCAACAATAATAACATAGATAGATCATATAACAATCCCTCAACATGCAACAAAGAGTCACTCCAAAGCCACTAATAGCGGAGAACAAATGAAGAGATTATGGTAGGGCACGATACCACCTCAAAGTTATTCTTTCGGATCAATCTATTCAAGAGTTCGTACTAGAATAACACCTTAAGACACAAATCAACCAAAACCCTAATGTCACCTAGATACTCCATTATCACCTCAAGTATCCGTGGGCATGATTATACGATGTGCATCACACAATCTCAGATTCATCTATTTAACCTACAGAAAGTACTTCAAAGAGTGCCCCAGAGATTCTACCAGAGAGTTAAGAACGTGTGCCAACCCCTATTGATGTAGGGCGGAACCCTATAGCGTCGATCTTTCACGTTTGGAGTGGATCCTACGGGGAGACACGAAGAACGAGCAGAAGAACACGAGGAAATCACGGGGAGGAACGAGGGAAAACACTCAACCAACAAGGAATCGGTCACACAAGTGCTAGATCGAAGAACACAAAGAGATACACGAGATCCAAAGTCAACAAAGGTAAGGATACAAAGGTAACCGATCTTCTCCGTGAGGAGGCCTTGAATCCACAAAGGGATCTTCCCACGAGGGGGTCTTGAATTCGATAGGATCTACTCCGAAGAGGCCGCGGTCTCTCACGAGGAGGAGATCCGATGGATGAGCGAGGCTCTATCTCTAACTTGAGCTAAATCAATGCTAACCCTCAAAGTGGGGAGGAGGAGGTCTATTTATAGTGCTAAGCCACGAAGGGGTAAGTGAGGGGCGAAGGGGTACACGGGCTTCGGCCCAAGTCACGCACACAGGCGGGGTCCGGATGATCCGGATGGTGGCCCGGATGATTCGGGTGTCGGGGTCCGGATGATCCGGGTGACCGTCCGGATGATCCGGCTTCGTCGAGCAGCTTCGGGTGTCTTCGGGCACGGTTACCCGGATGATCCGGGGGAGGGTCCGGATGATCCGGCTGGGCCCGGATGATCCGGACGTCGGTCCGGATGTCCGGCCTGGCTCCAGCAGCCGCCCCATCTTCTTCTTCCTTCTTTCTTCCGTCTTCTCTTCCATGCTTGGCCTTGGTCCTTGGATTCTCCATGGTCATCTTGGTTGTACCTGAGTGTATGCAAGGTCCATGCATGAGGTAGTAGCCATGTCTCACATGCGGAAAGTGACGGTTCGAAGAGGAGTGAATTCACCTTGTGTCCAATGGCGCATAGTCGAGGTCTCATCTTATGTGTCCTTAGGGCTTGGGGAGTAGTCGGAGTGTACATGGGGATGAACGTGGGATGCTCCGCATCATCTCCCCCCCCTTGTGAAAGATCCGACCTCGGATCGTGATCCTCATCACCATGGAAACGGTTGTCGTGGACGGACTTGTAGTTGGACGAAGTTGAAGGCATGGCGCAATCCAAGTATTCCAAGGTGTAGCCGGAGTGGTAAACATGCAAAAAGAGCAAACACAAGCAACACTCGGAAATACAATGGTTAGCGCACACAAAGTGTCCATCATGTAAGAATGAGTCCGTGCGGCAAGATTGGTCATGACAAAACGCATGAAGCTTATCAAGATGATCTAGAATGAGATGCAAAGCATTCATGGGAGGACAAGCAATGCAACCACGATGCAAAATGATGTCATAATGGGATGGTTTATCAAATGCATGAACATGGAAATGGATGCTCAATATGTATATGTTATCATGCAATTGATGGTGGGCAATATGATCATGATGTATGAATATGCCATCAAGGAAGATCACAACAAATTTGCTAAGGAAATGCACAAGCTCATATATCATGGATGACATGGAAATAGATGCAACAAGACAAGCATAATGTGAGTCAATCCATGCATACGGTGCAAACTTGTGGTGAGTATGAAATGTCCATCGAGCATGACATGTATGAGCACAATCAACAAATATGGAGGTGTTGGTGTACCAAAGCTCGATGTCGAGGCATGGGTGGAAGACCGAATGTGCATCCAATAAGTGCGAGCGCTCCTCAATGTGAAGGTCCATGTAGCCAATCTCCAATGTCGTTCCTCCGTTCACGAGATGTATCATGTAGACAACAAGAAGGAAACAACAATGAAAGAGTGACCCATCCAATATGCGTAATTGAGGATGGCTCAAAGAGAAGGAGTTCACCTTTAGTAGATTCTCGCAAATGTTGGTGTTGCACATCGTGTATGCCTTCGCATGACCAAGTTGTCGCATAACGGCGTCGCCTTGTGAAACCTCCAAAATGAAAGAACATGAGAAACACTCGGAAAAACAAATGAGGTTAGCGGAAATGCAAAACCTATCATTCGAGTGGTAAGATACCCAACAAGTGTATGCATCATGCTCATCATAAGAAAGTACAAGGGAGCGTGTCATAGTATGGAGGCATATGATACAAGAACAACCAAGTGCAATAGGCTCAATCAAACAAGCATTCATCACAAGTAAGGTGTCCAAGTCTCCAAGATCAACAAGCATAGTATGGTTGCACTCAATACAAGTGGATATGAAAGAGGCAACTAATGGACACAAGAGACAATGCTCAAGACAAATCAAGTGAGAGGCATGAACATATATGTCATCAACCCAAGAAAGCGAGTAAGAGTGGAACATGGGTGATGCAATATAGCAAGCAATCATAGCGATCAAGTCAAGCAAGCTAGTAGTGCGAAGATGCAACATACTAGAAGGAATCATGGAAAGCATGTCATGTGTGCAAATGGTGGGCATGAATAATTCACATGTCATAGCACAAGCATGAAAGCAAGATATGAGTAAAATGTCATCAATGTATTGGCGAGAGTCCATATGTAAATAGCAATGGAACATCATGACTCTCCCAACACAACAAGCATCAATAGCATGGGGCACATGATAAACATGGCAATAGCAACAAGGATCTCCACCAAGCATGCAAATATACATAGAAATAGCATAATGGTGAATCATGGGTAGATGCAAGCAAGGGTCACAATTGCATGGCAAAGGCATAGGAGCAAGCATAACATGCAAAGGGAACACAATAGTATGGGCATAAGGGGACAAATGGTATATAGCCCATAGCCGTGTGAGAGCCAAGTAGAAGAGGTGCGCATAGTCCTTGCGGAAAGGAACGGTGGTAAGGATAGTCCACGGGATCCCAAGTCATCGTTGCTCTGAAGAGCTCGTTTCGTCAACTCTTGGGATTGAGAGGTTGACGAGTATACATGAGTACCTACACAAAACAAGGAAAAAGGAAAAATTGTGTGTGCGTGGTAGATGTACACATCATCCATCATGATGCGCACGTGCATGTGTCGGTTAGCACAAAATATCCAATGCTCAAATAAATGAGATGCGTGATATAGAAACATGTCATCCATCATGAGAGGTTTGTTGTTATGTATCGCATAATGGAGACTCAAATTGTGTAATGCATCATGAGAAATATCTAGAGCATTGTTATTCATGGAATGCATATGGTGCAAGCAATCATGGGAATCATGCAAAGTATGAAATGCATCAAGATCTCCTAATATGTATGAGGAAACTATGGGGGTCTCCTCATGAGCATGAGTAGCAACATCACATGGAGAATATTGACAACATCCAAAACAATGCATATTCGAAACAATGTGATCATGGCATGACATAGTAGATGAATTGCACAAATCATGTAAAGGAAGCATGGCAATATCATCACAAGAGAAGCAAAAGCCAATGACCATCATCTCGTCATCTATGCCATAAGTGCAAATGGGATTGATCTTAATGGGGCATGCATAGTTACTATGTTGAGATTGAAATGAAGCAATATGGGAGATCTCACTCATAGCATATGACAAGTTCAATGGATTGTCAAGTATAATGTGACCAATAGAATTTTCACAAGTTATCCTATGGAGCATAGCATCACAACTAGGCAACTCAACATGCTCATCATCATATTCATCATAAATAGGTAAGTCAAGGCATGAAGAAGTCTCACTAGCATGAAGCATGGTAATAGGTGGGTTAACATCATGGGAGCAATCATTGTCAAGAGCGTCCACTAGTGGGACAAGAGAAGCACCATCACCTCTGTTACCTTTGGAGCGTCGCTCATGTGTTGTAGGTGAGGTGTTGAAGATCCATTCGTTGTCATCTTCATCTTGATGGAACCATGTGGGGGGTGTATCATCATCCACCATGGCCATCGGTGTTTCCATTGGAGGGATGGACTCGTCGAGGATAGGCATGTCGTCATGTAGGAGACCTAGCACCAAAGAAGAAAACACACTAGGAGTAGAGGTTAAGTTGTTAGAAATCATAGTGGCCTCACATGCTGTGTCAACTACCTCACTCACTAAATGTTGTGGCTCACTCACTCCCTCAAGGATGCTCTCACTCGTATGGTAGGTGGAGTCACTCAAATGGCTCTCAACCTCACATAGGATGTGTTGCATGCTCTCATGTGTGGGGCTAGTGGTGGTCACACTCATCCTCTCATAGGAAATGCTCTCAATGTCACGTATGGTGGAGTCACTCATGTCACTCATGTGGTGGTGGCTCTCCTCACATGGCACTTTGGGCATCTCTTCATATGTGGGTGTCGGAGAGGTGTAGGTGCAAATGTCTTCATGCGCGGTCGCGTAGCTTGACTCGGAGTATGAGTCTAATGTAGGCGCCGTCTTCATGGTGTTGAAGAGGTTCGCGCTCGTCGCCGTGGTCGAAGGGGATGGCCCTTGCTCAACCGTCTTGTCACCGTCTTGGTGTTGGAGGCCCATATGTTGTGGCACCTCGTAGCTCGTCTCCATGATCGAAGGGAATTTCCCATGCTCGGCCATCTTCCTTGGGGGGCTTCCGAAGATGGAAGTGTCACCCTCACTTGTATGTGGTCGCCTTGGACTTGATGAAGTCGTTGTAGGCGTACTTGTGGGAAGTAGGCGAAGATGCCGTACATCCATAGGCGAAGATGCCTTGAGAACACTTGGCGAAGATGCCGAAGTGGTTGATGTAGCCGTAGCGCCGTCTTGGTGGTGGTCGTCTCGCGGTCTTCTTTTATGCTCATGAAGCTTCGACTTGGCGTGTTGGGACTTGTGCATTTGTGCTTGTGGAGCATCTTCATGATGATGGTGTCGTTGTCGCGCTTGAGCTCGAAGGCGTTCGTCATCGTCGTGCACATGATGCTTGGAGGTGACTTGCCCTTCATGACGATGTTGATCACGAACGTGATGGTGGTCGCCATGTAGATGTGGACGAGGACGATTTGCACTTGCATCTTTTTCGCGCTCCGAAGACTTGTGGCTTGAACGTCGTCGTCTTGAGGATGATGAAGTGGAAGAAGACTTGATCAAGGCCCGAATCTCTTCCATCCTCGCATCTTGCTCCTCCTTTTGTGCGGCAAGCTTGTTGTCGATGTAGTCCCTTTTCCTTGCTTCGGAGTGGAAAATGTCGATGGAGATGTTCTCAATGCGCTCTTGCAATCTTGATTGTGCGCCTTGCATTTGTCATTGTAGATCGAAGATGGACGCTTTGTTGATGTAGTTGTTCACGCCGTCGTTGTTGTCGTAGACCGGAGAGGAAATGCCTTGCCTATCCATCACAAGACTCGAGCAAATATGAGTGGGAGAAAGAGAAGAACTTATACCAATGTACCTTGACCGATGTTGACAATGAATCAAGTTCACTCAAATGCGGACAATGAAATAGCACTATTGGTACCAATCCTTGTCGGTTCTCACACCTACACAAGTAAAGCTTATAGTGGAGCTCGGTGAGGATAGTGGCACAAAAATTTAATGCAAAATGTTAGCAAGAGTCAATAATATTGAAAGAGATTCACAAATTCGCAAGTGAAACAAGTAGACCAATAGCAATATGGAAGGCACACGGAAACGCACACACGGATAGATAAATGGGGTCGTGCAACCAAGGAATGAGCACAAAATGTGGAATCCACGGAAAACGCTCGTGTTGCACAACTCAAGAGAGACGCTAGCACGATTGCTCAATAGGCGGATACGACACTTGTGCACAACCTATAAGATGCAAAATGGATAAACTTCTATCCCAAGTATGCTATGTATGTATGGTTCCCGGTGTTTCTCTCAAGATGATCCAAGATGATCGGATATGACAATCTTATATGCAATGTGGTATGATGGTATGGCACTTGCTTACAAGCTTCTTTGCTCTCTTTCTCTTTTGCTTAAAAGCTTTATTTCTTTTTTTTCTATGGCCACTTTGCACAATGCACAAACCAAGATAGCAATTGTGTATATGCGGGAACAAACTTGTGACACAAGATATGATAGCAATATATGCACCACGATGATATGGTATGTATGCTTATGGGAAGTATAATCACTAATGTGCACAAGTAACGTTGCCGGCAATACTCAAATGGCTAGTCTCGATAGGCAAGCGACGCAAAAGTAAGGCTAGGGGTTAACAATGCAATAGCAAGGGAATATACAATGGAGGGATACCATGATACCAAGATGATATGGAGGTTACCGTCCGATGATGATGAGTAGCGGTGTTCTTGATGTAGATACCAAGATGATGGAGACTCGTCCCTAAGTAGCCGAAACACCTTAGGAAACGGAAAAACCGCGAACTCAAAATCTCACACGTCAAATGTCAAAATGGTGGTAGCGGAAAGCGGTGGTGGTTTGCACTTGGCAATGTGGAAGTGAAATGATGGGCTATACACGTGTCGAAGTTGAAGTTGCCGTCCCTAAGTAGCCGAAACACCTTAGGAGACACAAGCCACAACTCGAACAAGCTCAAACAACAATTGGGTTAAGTTGGGTTGGTGGAAGTGTATGATGGGCAAGGTTATGCGGAAGTGGTGGTGGTGGTGGTTGATGAAGAAGCAACCGTCCCTAAGTAGCGGAAACACCTTAGGAGACCCGAATCACTACTCAAGCAACCACTAATGCTATGGGGAACAAAATGGGTTAGGTTGCGGAAGTCGGTGATGGCTATGCGGATGATATGGTGGATGGCCTAGGCAAACTTGCCAAATTTTGGAAAATTTGATGGAGTCAAATGGTGTTGGTGGTATTGTTGTGGGATGGGGGGTGTCAATAGCTTCAAAATGAGCTAAAGAACGTCAAAAACGGAGTTCGGATGAATTAGTTATGACCAAAACAAAATTTCAGCCGTGTCAGTTTCAGGGTTAACCGGACATCCGGGAGGAGGTCCGGATGATCCGGGCTAGGTCCGGATGATCCGGGTGTACATCCGGATGATCCGGGTTCGTCAGCTCCGGTTCTGTTTTCTGGGTGCGTGGGGTATCCGGATGTCCGGGAGAGGGTCCAGCTGATCCGGGAGGTGTCCGGATGATCCGGGAGAAGGTCCGGATGATCCGGGCAGGTCAAACTACTCGGGATTTCCTCTCGGGGACGAATTTTTGGGCGGAAATGGATGATTTTCGGGGCAAAATTTGAGGGATTTCGTGGATGGAAGGTGGGGAAACTTGGGGAAATGCTAGATCCACTTGAAACCAAGCAAATCCATGGATCAAAATCAACAAAACATCATCAAACCAACAAATCACAAAAAAAATTGGGGTTATTTTTGGTGGGATTTTCGGATTTGGGACGAAAACAACAAAATCAAGCTAGAAATCACGGGGTAGGGGCTCCAAAAACGTGATCAACGTGGCTCATGATACCAAGATGATGTAGGGTGGAACCCTATAGCGTCGATCTTTCACGTTTGGAGTGGATCCTACGGGGAGACACGAAGAACGAGCGGAAGAACACGAGGAAATCACGGGGAGGAACGAGGGAAAACACTCAACCAACAAGGAATCGGTCACACAAGTGCTAGATCGAAGAACACAAAGAGATACACGAGATCCAAAGTCAACAAAGGTAAGGATACAAAGGTAACCGATCTTCTCCGTGAAGAGGCCTTGAATCCACAAAGGGATCTTCCCACGAGGGGGTCTTGAATTCGATAGGATCTACTCCGAAGAGGCCGCGGTCTCTCACGAGGAGGAGATCCGATGGATGAGCGAGGCTCTATCTCTAACTTGAGCTAAATCAACGCTAACCCTCAAAGTGGGGAGGAGGAGGTCTATTTATAGTGCTAAGCCACGAAGGGGTAAGTGAGGGGCGAAGGGGTACACGGGCTTCGGCCCAAGTCACGCACGCAGGCGGGGTCCGGATGATCCGGATGGTGGCCCGGATGATTCGGGTGTCGGGGGTCCGGATGATCCGGGTGACCGTCCGGATGATCCGGCTTCGTCGAGCAGCTTCGGGTGTCTCCGGGCACGGTTACCCGGACGATCCGGGGGAGGGTCCGGATGATCCGGCTGGGCCCGGATGATCCGGACGTCGGTCCGGATGTCCGGCCTGGCTCCAGCAGCCGCCCCATCTTCTTCTTCCTTCTTTCTTCCGTCTTCTCTTCCATGCTTGGCCTTGGTCCTTGGATTCTCCATGGTCATCTTGGTTGTACCTGAGTGTATGCAAGGTCCATGCATGAGGTAGTAGCCATGTCTCACATGCGGAAAGTGACAGTTCGAAGAGGAGTGAATTCACCTTGTGTCCAATGGCGCATAGTCGAGGTCTCATCTTATGTGTCCTTAGGGCTTGGGGCGTAGTCGGAGTGTACATGGGGATGAACGTGGGATGCTCCACATCACCTATGCATAGGTTCATGGGCAGAACCCGCAAGTTGGTCACCAAAACATACATCAAGTGGCACATGATATCCCATTGTCACCACAGATAAGCACGGCAAGACATACATCAAGTGTTCTCATAAAAGACTCAATCCGATAAGATACCTTCAAAGGGAAAACTCAATTCATCACAAGAGAGTAGAGGGGGAGAAACATCATAAGATCCAACTACAATAGCAAAGCTCGGGATACATCAAGATCGTGCCATAGAGGGAACATGAGAGAGAACACGAGAGAGAGAGAGAGAGAGAGATCAAACACATAGCTATTGGTACATACCCTCAGCCCCGAGGGTGAACTAGTCCCTCCTTGTCATGGATAGCGCCGGGATGATGAAGATGGCCACCAGTGAAGGATCCCCCCTCCGGCAGGGCGCCGGGAAGGGCGCCGGGATGATGAACATGTTTGAGTACACGCATCTACAAATGAAAAAGGCTGAGAAGCCTGACTAACTACCAGATCCTGCCGAGGGCACAAGATCGTAGCTGAGGTAACAAGCTAAACGTCGAAGTCCACACGGAACTACTAGTGAGACTGAAGTCTCTGCAAAAAACATAAAATAGGCAAACATGAGTACAAATGTACCCAACAAGACTTACATCAGAACTATCTACATATGCATGATTATAAACAAAGGGGATGGTGGGGTTTAACTGCAGCAAGCTAGCTTTAACTCGGTGGCTATCCTGAACTACGACTGCAAGTAACTCTTTTGAGGTGGCGCACACGAGTCCACATATTCACCATATCAATACACCACTATGGATCCGCTTCCGTCTCCCTACGAGAACGCCATCCATAGCACTCACGCTTATCTTGCGTATTTTAGAGTATCCACTTTCACTTGTCTATGAACTGTTATAGGCAACCCAGAAGTCCTTTACCGCGGACACGGCTATTCGAATAGATGATGTTAACCCTGCAGGGGTGTACTTCTTCATACATGTTTCGACCACTTAGCGGCTGCACACGACATGTGCTCGGCAGACTTCAAGCGAAAGCCGACGTGGGTGTAGACCACGACCTACCTAAACACTCAAGTCTCTAGTCCAGGTTTATCGCCTATTCAGGTTCCATCCGCAGGGAGTCCGTCCAAGGTTTCCACATACGGCCCTGAACGATGTGTACAGGGTTCCGCGACACCAAACGGGCGCCCGGTATACCCGGCCACGTGCCTACCGCATCACAGCCCACCCCTCCGGTCAGCGCTGCGCATGGCCTCCAGCATACTACAAACACCAGAAACTATTTGCAACTCCTGGACAGAGGACAAGGGTGATTAAGAAGTCGAGCGGGATCATATTTCACGGCCCAATGCATGGTAGTAGCTGTTTCATGGATCACAAACACAGAACTCAGTTCTTGAGGACGGCTTCAATGAGACAACCCACCATGTACTCCTACATGGCCTCTCACCGCTACCTTTACCAAATCGCGTTCACACACTTAGCTCACACACAGTAGGACATGTTCACACACTTAGCTCACACACAGTAGGACATGTTCACACACCTCTGATTCATCCCCGATGAATCAGACCTGACTCAACTCTAAGCAGTAGCAGGCATGACAATCAAGCATGAATGAGTAGGCACAACAGGGCTCAAACAATTCCTACTCAAGCTAGTGGGTTTCATCTATTTACTGTGGCAATGACAGGTCATGCAGAGGATAAAGGGGTTCAGCTACCGCAACAAATAACAGATGAATCGCTGTTGTCCTAATGTAGTAAAATAGAGCAGGAGCGAGAGACTAGGATTGTATCGGAATGAACAAGGGGGTTTTGCTTGCCTGGCACTTCTGAAGATAATATAGTTCTTCATCGGTGTCATCGATCACATCGTCGGAACATGTCTACCGAGAGGGGGCAAAAACCGGCAACAGAGAAGAAATACAATCAATGCAATGCAAAATATGATGCATGATCATGACATGGCAATATGCTGTGGTTTGAGCTAATGCATCTAGCAGTAGGTTAAATGAAGTTGGTTTGAACCCTAGGTTCAAATTCAAACTCCATAAGTGAAGGTTTAAATGCCATTATAAGATCTGTCCTAAACAGCAGCCATAAGTTGTTCTATCATGCATGAAAATGGTACAGATGGGTAGATTGGATTTTTCTGATCATTTTTCATATATAAATTATTTAATTTGGAGTTACAGTTGAATTTCTATGAATTTTAGAAGTTTAGATCATTTTCTGAAATTTATAAATCATTTCTGATTTATTTTAATTCCAGAAAATGTTTACTGCGTCAGCAGTAGGTCATGCTGACCACAGCAGGTCAACAGGCGCCGCCAGGTCAAACCTGACCAGTGGGGCCCACTGGTCAGTGACCGGGGCTGGTTAGTGTCACTGACATGTGGGCCCAGTCAACAGCCACGTCAGCTTGGTCAAAGCTGACGCGTGAGCCCATTGAGATTAAATAAAACTAAACAGAAACTAGTCTACGTTTAATTAGACAGCGGGGCCCAGCTGTCAGTGTCACCGGGCTTGATTAATGGGTTGTTAGTGGCTAATGAAGTCGCCACGTCAGCACACCGGAGTTGCACCGGCGACGACCATAGCTGACGGCGGAGGTGCACCGTGCACTCGCTACAAAGCACCATTAGATTCACGGTTTGCTCCTATGGGTTCCTGGGGATGAGGCGCATCCAAAGCAACAAGCGACATCAGTTGTGGTGGCCGGAGCTGACGATGGCGAGCTCTTTTGCGGCTGCCGGAGTTCGGGTGCGCACGGGGACGCGGCTACAGTATGCGAAGGAGCGAGGCAAGGCGCTAGAGATGCTCTACAAGTCGCGGCGAGCACAACGGATGCACGCCCGTGACCAAATGGTCATCGGGGCTTCGTTGACAACGAGCCCGTGCGGCGACAGCTGCTGTTAGCAAGGGGGCAGCGGCTACGACAAGTAATCGACGCGGGGAAGAGTGGGTAGCGACGGAGGAGCTCACAGGGAGTCAGACGGTGGTCTCAGCGGGCTCGGGGACGGGTTGTGGACGACGTATCGGTGACGGCGATCGGCGGTGCCCGAGGTTGAAGATGATGTCGATGCGGCAATACGGCGCGTCCCCGGTTGCTTGGATCGTCAAGGAGGTGTAGAAGGCGGAGGTGGAGCTTTCGGGCACGTCAGACGGGCGAGGAGGAAGCGGTGGCCGCGGCAACTACGAGCGGCGGCGGTGGTTGCGCTCGGGCGCGAGAGGGAAAGAGAGCAGAGGAGGGGAGAAGCACGGGAGAGAGTGAGAGAGGTCCAGAAGGGTGCGTGGTGTCACCAGGGACGGCCATGGCGTCGAGGGGGAGCGGTAAGCAGGAGGTGGCCGGGGCGCGTGGGCACACACGTCGGCCACACGCGCGTCCTCCTGGCAGAGGAGGAAGACGACAGGGAAGGAGGCAGTGGTGGGCTTGGCCAGTTGGCTGGGCTGCCAGCTGGGCCGGCCAGGTGGGCTGCACAG
This sequence comes from Triticum dicoccoides, assembly GCF_002162155.2. NCBI lineage: Eukaryota > Viridiplantae > Streptophyta > Magnoliopsida > Poales > Poaceae > Triticum > Triticum dicoccoides. The sequence goes on along the minus strand of NC_041387.1, from coordinate 593,706,345 downwards.
TAGGTAGGTCCAGGTAAGTCTCTCTCTCTCTACCTTTTATTTCTGTTTCTATTTCTATTATTCTGTAGTCTTTAGGGCCTTATTAAAAATGCCAGGGCATTTCCAAAAATCACCAAACTGCTCATTCCCACTGTTTAGAATATAACCAACATGGAACAATTCAGTTTAGGATTATTTGGACATTTAAAATATTTTATAGAATTTAAATGTCCAAATTCAAATAGAGTATGATTTAATTCATAGCCCAAATATGTCATGGAAAAATGTGCATCACCTCTGGCTAATGTTTACAGTATTTCCCATAAATGATGAAATTTTTTGAAAGCCATTTGGACTTACTGGAAATATTTTAGGTGAACCTAGTGAATTTCTTTAATGCTAGGGTTTGGACAATCCCCATTTCAACTTTCTGTAAAAGTAAACATGATGCATCACCAAAGACTAGCACTAGTGCATTGCCAGAAGCTAGGGATGTGACAACTCACCCCCACTAAACAAGAATCTCGTCCCGAGATTCAAGACATGAGGTAAGAAGACAAAGGGGACACTAAGCATCACAAACTTCATGATCCAACTGTCTTCTTGAGGTTGTTGATTTGTCGACTCAAATTGATCTTGACGTCCTTGCTTGCGAGCTATTCATCCAACACAATGATGACAGAAGGAGACTCTACAGAAAATGATCCCCTCAAATATCGAGTATTCAAGATCAACTCATGGGGTGAGAGTTAAGAACATCTCTCGAGATGAGATACGAATCATTCATCCAAAAGGGATGGAGTGAAGCAGATGACGAAGGTTCACTAGGTAGACAACAATTTCACGCTTAAGAAGGTGGTGAACGGTTGTCAACGTAGCGAGGAGTTGAGTTGCCATGATACTATAACGAGACATCTTGGAGGAGGGTGATTCGTAGAATTTTTACCTTAAGTGGCAAAAGAATTACTTTTGCTTCAGAGATCAATAAAATTCTCTATACCAGCCTGAGGCAATTCTCGAGCAATCGTTTGAAGGAGTTCGGTAGAATGGCATACTCGGACTGGAATGGATGATGTGGATTACCTTGTTGAAGACAACACAAGGGATGATTTTGCTTATCACCGAAAATGGATGAGACCCATGGTAGGACCACTTTTGAAAATGATCCTGATCAGCAATTACTGAGAAAGGTAATCCAGAGTAGGGTGGCACGATGGCGGTGCAAGCTTGGAACAACATGCAAATGATGGGAATGATTTTGGTAACTGGGGAGGAACCCCATCATTAGAGAGTGAATCCACTGTTTGAAAAGGTTATAGCATAATCGAGGAAACTAAGAGCACTATGCAATTAATGCTGACGATAAAACCTAGCACTTGCGCGTGCTCTCAAGAACTTTGAGCATTTCCATATTCATCAAGGTTTTATCAATATCCGTATCAAGGATCCTGGCAACACAACATACTACCATGATGAATGGTGATGGACAATGCAGATGCAAAGGAAGATAACACTTTCTCGGATTTCACCTTAGCGAGGCCAAGGGGACGAAATCTGGATGATCGATCGAGAGACATTTAGCACTCTGCTTCTAATGTTCTCCTTGATGTGCTAGCGTAATCCATTTATTAAAATGGTTTGGTTCCCAGAACATCAAGTAAAAGGTCGGACTTCGGGAGCAGAAGAATCCATAAGGAATAACTACAGAGGTAAATCCTATGAAATCCTCATGGGGAGGTGGCCAACTTCCTCAATCAAGATACTACAATAATGGGTCTTCCGGTTGGGTGTGTTGGCCACGACATCCACTTTACCGGGTTACGGAGAGACCAATATTGTAGTTCTTGGGAAATGTTCCAATCATCATATCTGCCTGAGATTCAGATCTGGTTGGTGTCGGAATATTCCAGACTCATCAAGTCTAGAAAGGAAAAAAAAGTTTGCAACACAAATCGACGAGATGACGTTGCGAGATTCTCGGGGAATGAACTACGATAGCAAGATCCAAAACATGAGCTGGTTCTGCTACAACATGTGAACACGTTGTCCGAGACAAGCATGACCACACAGTAGTCTTATAATAAAACACTACCGAGTTCAGGAGGGAAACCATCATCGAGGATATCGAAGTCCTTTCATAAGTCTTTCTCTTAAGAAGGAACTTCTTCTCCTTGAACAAATCAATCAGTGGCTTGGTGTGCTAGGAATGCATATGGAATGAAGGTAGCTAATCTCACAAACCAATGTATACTTGGCACATGCATGACTGACTTGGCATGATTCCAGAGGAAGCAACATTGACTTTCTCGAATCCACGGTGGCAACTTGCATCCAATGCACATGAACTGGAGGAAGTCACTTCTTACAGCCGAACATATGCTTCATGAGCTAGCATGAAGAAATGCTTTCAAAAGTTTCCAACACTAGCTTAATGTTCAACAAAATTATGGAAAAGACAAGGATGTTGTCGATGGGCTCAACAACAATTCATCCAGATTCCCATGGAGATGGAATTCCATAACTATGTGAACAAGGTGATAGTATTGGTCAGACCAAAGGATATAATGGAGTATGCTCGAGGAAAAACCACGGGTAAGACAACTTTATGAACATCGTTGGTTCTGATTTGATTTGAGAATAGCCCACGCTCAAATCAAAGATTGGATAAGAAGATAGGTCCATTAACTGATCACGGGGATCCATCGGTGAAGATATCATCTTTCTTCAACACACACAAATATAATCCTTGAAATGAGCTAAGTTGGACAAGCTTCCATCTTCCAACTCTCCAAGTTGTTGTTTAGCTTAACCAACTAGCTCAGGGGTACCCCACACAGATCCTTGGAGAAGGGGTGGTTACAAGAAACCAACTTGATCATGAACTCAACATAGAGGTCAGGTGACAACCTGGTAATACTTCCGAGAAGATAATCAGAAAATCACAAACCACCGATATGTTACTATGCTCGAGAACAATCTTGCTTTTCACGGCAAGACGATATGATCAAAAGAGCGAGGGATTGACACAATCCTAACTCATTGATCGAAGAGTGCACCGGAAATAAGGACTAGGTAGCACAATAAACCTTAGGGTGGTGATTCAATAATCAACACGCTAGGAATGCGGTTATCCTCCATTTAACTACCAAGCAACGGAGTTGCTGGGAGTATAGATTTCACACATCATGATTCACTTTTCGGCATCTCGGTTGCGACAACACGGAACCGAGGAATGAATAATGATGGCGAGAAGTATCACTACATCAAGAATTTATAAGAGAAGGTGCAATTCTCATGACATTCCTGACATAAAGTGGGTAATACTTCAGGGTAGAACAGACCAAAAGCTGGATTGGCATTTTGATCTGCGGAGTACAACTACTTTGATCCAATCTTCGAAATGGATGAGATACTGGAGTTTGTTTCTCCTAGCCATTCTGGAATAGAATGGCTTGACAGACCACAAGAGTAATAGGCATCGATGAATGAACGCACGCATACTCTTGACTATCAATTGATAGACGAGGGTCAAAAGACAACTAAAGAGGGACAATCCCAAAAGAACATATGATTGTCCGAGTTGTGGATGCATGGACTAGCATGTCGAACGAATTCAACATATTTCATCCGGATAACCCATGCAGAAAGGTTGAACTAGCAGAGTCGCAATATAGAATGGAGAACCCATCGAGAGCACTCCTATTGTGATCTTTTGATCCAACGAACATCTGCCGTAAGTGGTTCATAGTATTTGGAAGAAGGAAATACCACAGACCTCGAGGACTAATGCAAAGGTTACTAATTTCCTAAAGGGACTAGCAAACACTATCAACATGAGGTAAGTGGGGTGAATTTTGGGTTCAAGAGCCCAGGAATAGAATACCTACCAACTAAATGGCATCACGGGATGCTTTCGAGAATGATGGCCAGAATCATCACACTGGAACACAGAACATGGCTAGATTACTAGGTGATACTCTAGACATCTAGGGTCATAATAATAGCTCCAACATATACATTGAGGCAATAGAGTACCTCAACTCACCATTTAGTGTGGTTAACCTGGCCAGAAAGGTCATCGAAAACAGAGGGAAACAATTTTGCAATTGCATTAGATTATTTAGAAACCTGGGATGACTCGGACAGCATGACGGCTGTAAATGCTCAAAAAGATTTGAGACATGCTACAAAAATGGTGGCATAGCCACTCAGAAACACAATATCAAGGTTTCGAGATCAACAGTTAACATACAGAAGTAGTAGGAACTGAACCAAGGCTTAAGTCCAACAATTGTATGAGTCTACGGATTAGTAACACGTGATCCTGATAAAAAGAAGAGAAAGCCTAGTTTCTTAACCCCGTAGGAAAGATAAGATGACTCAGATCAGAAGGGCACAAGGTATAAGGAGTAAAAAGAGCCTTACATTCCATCCCACAATCAATTCCCTTATATAACTAAAGAATTTCTAGACTCAACTTCGACCAGTTTGGCTTGGTAATCCTACAGGCAATCAGGCTTTGATACAAAAGCTTTCAGGACCCCGACTCAATGCCACACCGATCTAGCATGTAACACCTCATATTACTTTGCGGCCTCACGCACGGTATTCCCATGGGTGTCGCCTTACCAGGCCCGGGACCGTTTGCGCCTTTTGGCACACGTATATGATAGTGTCGCTAGCATCCATATGACAAGGAGCCCGGACTGACATGACTAGTCGTGAACCCAAAGTGGCACTAACTTACAGGGTCAGGCATACATGACCCAACAACGAACGTGTCGGTCATCAGCGAGTGAATCCGGGCTGTAGCAACTGGGCTAGCAGGACTCCGGTAAACCGGGCTGTAGTAGGCTAACAGGACTCCGGTAGACACCGCGTGACATTTCTCCGAAGGGACAGACACAGGAACGAAGAAGGACACATGCCGGCCAGCCTAAGTGTTCCAGAGCAGTAGCAAGCTACCAAGGCTCAGTGGAAGCACTAGGAGACATTTCCCCGTAAGAGAGGCTACCAAGGATAAACAACTAGATAGTCAGACCCCACACATACCAAGCATTTCAATAACATACACACAATATGCTCGATATGTGCAAATACAACATGGCATCACAACATGACTCTGCAACTCAAGTATTTATTCAATAGGCTCCGAGGAGCGAGATATTACAAACATGGGTCTCATGACCCAACATTCAGAGCATACAAGTCAAAGCACAAGCAGAAGCTTAACATGTCTGAGTACAGACATCTACAAATGAAAAAGGCTGAGAAGCCTGACTAACTACCAGATCCTGCCGAGGGCACAAGATCGTAGCTGAGGTAACAAGCTAAACGTCGAAGTCCACACGGAACTACTAGTGAGACTGAAGTCTCTGCAAAAAACATAAAATAGGCAAACGTGAGTACAAATGTACCCAGCAAGACTTACATCAGAACTATCTACATATGCATCATTATCAACAAAGGGGATGGTGGGGTTTAACTACAGCAAGCCAGCTTTGACTCGATGGCTATCCTGAACTACGACTGCAAGTAACTCTTTTGAGGTGGCGCACACGAGTCCACATATTCACCATATCAATACACCACTATGGATCCGCTTCCGTCTCCATACGAGAACGCCATCCATAGCACTCACGCTTATCTTGCGTATTTTAGAGTATCCACTTTCACTTGTCTATGAACTGTTATAGGCAACCCAGAAGTCCTTTACCGCGGACACGGCTATTCGAATAGATGATGTTAACCCTGCAGGGGTGTACTTCTTCATACATGTTTCCACCACTTAGCGTCTGCACACGACATGTGCTCGACAGACTTCAAGCGAAAGCCGACGTGGGTGTAGACCACAACCTACCTAAACACTCAAGTCTCTAGTCCAGGTTTATCGCCTATTCAGGTTCCATCCGCAGGGAGTCCGGCCGAGGTTTCCACATACGGCCCCGAACAATGTGTACAGGGTTCCGCGACACCAAACGGGCGCCCGGTATACCCGGCCACGTGGCTACCGCATCACAGCCCACCCCTCCAGTCAGCGCTGCGCACGGCCTCCAGCATACTACAAACACCAGAAACTACTTGCAACTCCTGGACAGAGGACAAGGGTGATTAAGAAGTCGAGCGGGGTCATATTTCAGGGCCCAATGCATGGTAGTAGCTGTTTCATGGATCACAAACACAGAACTCAGTTCCTGAGGACGACTTCAATGAGACAACCCACCATGTACTCCTACATGGCCTCTCGCCGCTACCTTTACCAAATCGTGTTCACACACTTAGCTCACACACAGTAGGACATGTTCACACACTTAGCTCACACACAGTAGGACATGTTCACACACCTCTGATTCATTCCCGATGAATCAGACCTGACTCAACTCTAAGCAATAGCAGGCATGACAATCAAGCAAGAATGAGTAGGCACAACATGGCTCAAACAATTCCTACTCATGCTAGTGGGTTTCATCTATTTATTATGGCAATGACAGGTCATGCAGAGGATAAAGGGGTTTAGCTACCGCAGCAAGTAATAGATGAATCGTTGTTGTCCTGATGCAGTAAAATAGAGCAGGAGCGAGAGAGTAGGATTGTATCGGAATGAACAAGGGTTTTTTTGCTTGCCTGGCACTTCTGAAGATAATATAGTTCTTCATCGGTGTCATCGATCACATTGTCGGAACATGTCTACCGAGAGGGGGCAAAAACTGGCAACAGAGAAGAAATACAATCAATGCAATGCACAATATGATGCATGATCATGACATGGCAATATGCTGTGGTTTGAGCTAATGCATCTAGCAGTAGGTTAAATGAAGTTGGTTTGAACCCTAGGTTCAAATTCAAACTCCATAAGTGAAGGTTTAAATGCCATTATAAGATTTGTCCTAAACAGCAGCCATAAGTTGTTCTATCGCATGAAAATGGTACAGATGGGTAGATTGGATTTTTCTGATCATTTTTCATATATAAATTATTAATTTTAGAAGTTTAGATCATTTTCTGAAATTTATAAATCATTTCTGATTTATTTTAATTCCAAAAAATGTTTACTGTGTCAGCATTAGGTCATGCTGACCTCAGCGGGTCAACAGGCGCCGCCAGGTTAAACCTGATCAGTGGGGCCCACTGGTCAGTGACTGGGGCTGGTTAGTGTCGCTGACATGTGGGCCCAGTCAACAGCCACGCCAGCTTGGTCAAAGCTGACGCGTGGGCCCACTGAGATTAAGTAAAACTAAACAGAAACTAATGTATGTTTAATTAGACAGCGGGGCCCAGCTGTCAGTGTCACTGAGCTTGATTAATGGGTTGTTAGTGGCTAATGAAGTCGCCACGTCAGCACGCCGGAGTTGCACCGGCGACGACCACAGCCGACGGCGGAGGTGCACCATGCACTCGCTACGAAGCACCATTCGATGCACGGTTTGCTCCTATGGGTTCCTGGGGGTGAGGCGCATCCAAAGCAACAAGTGACAGCAGTTGTGGTGGCCGGAGCTGACGACGACGAGCTCTTTTGCGGCTGCCGGAGTTTGGGTGCACATGGGGACGCTGCTACGGTATGCGAAGGAGTGAGGCAAGGTGCTAGAGATGCTCTACAAGTCGCGGCGAGCACAACGGATGCACGCCTGTGACCAAATGGTCACCGGGGCTTCGCCGGCAACGAGCCCGTGCGGCGACGGCTGCTGTTAGCAAGGGGGCGGCGGCTACGACAAGTAATCGACGCGGGGAAGAGTGGGTAGCGACGGAGGAGCTCACAGGGAGTCGGACGGTGGTCCCAGCGGGCTCAGGGACGGGTTGTGGACGATGTATCGGTGACGGCGATCGGCGGTGCCCGAGGTTGAAGATGATGTCGATGCGGCGATACGGCGCGTCCCCGGTTGCTTGGCTCGTCGAGGAGGCGTAGAAGGAGGAGGTGAAGCTCTCGGGCACGTCAGACGGGCGAGGAGGAAGCGGTGGCCGCGACAACTACGAGCGGCGGCGGTGGTTGCGCTCGGGCGCTAGAGGGAAAGAGAGCAGAGGAGGGGAGAAGCACGAGAGAGAGTGAGAGAGGTCCAGAAGGGTGCGTGGCGTCGCCAGGGACGACCAGGGCGTCGAGGGGGAGCGGTAAGCAGGAGGTGGCCGAGGCGCGTGGGCGCACGCGTCGGCCACACGCGCGTCCTCCTGGCAGAGGAGGAAGACGACAGGGAAGGAGGCGGTGGTGGGATGGGCCAGTTGGTTGGGCTGCCAGCTAGGCCGGCCAGGTGGGCTGCACAGTAGGTAGGTCCAGGTAAGTCTCTCTCTCTCTACCTTTTATTTCTGTTTCTATTTCTATTATTCTGTAGTCTTTAGGGCCTTATTAAAAATGCCAGGGCATTTCCAAAAATCACCAAACTGCTCATGCCCACTGTTTAGAATATAACCAACATGGAACAATTCAGTTTAGGATTATTTGGACATTTAAAATATTTTATAGAATTTAAATGTCCAAATTCAAATAGAGTATGATTTAATTCAGAGCCCAAATATGTCATGGAAAAATGTGCATCACCTCTGGCTACTGTGTACAGTATTTCCCATAAATGATGAACATTTTTGAAAGCCATTTGGACTTGCTAAAAATATTTTAGGTGAACCTAGTGAATTCCTTTAATGCTAGGGTTTGGACAATCCCCATTTCAACTTTCTGTAAAAGTAAACATGATGCATCACCAAAGACTAGCACTAGTGCATTGCCAGAAGCTAGGGATGTAACAATAACCCACCTAGCATGGAAGACACTGACAGCCCCTAGTTGCTACATGAGCAATTCGGGCATACAAAACAGATTATAATTTGAAGGTTTAGAGTTTGGCACATGCAAATTTACTTGGAACGGCAGGTAAATACCGCATATAGGTAGGTATGATGGACACTCATGGCAAAAACTGGGTTTAAGGATATTGGATGCACAAGCAGTATTCCCGCTTAGTGCAGATATTTAGGCTAGCAAGGGGAGAAAGGCAAGCTCAACATGTTTGAATGATCCATGACAATATACTTTAACTGAGATGTGAGAAAACATAACCCATTATGTTTTCTTCCTTGTCCAACATCAACTCTTTAGCATGTCATACTTAATGAGTGCTCACAATTATAAAAGATGTCTATGATAATATATTTATATGTGAAATCTCTCTTTCTTCAATATTCTTTCATGAATTGTTCAAATGACCAATGCAATGCTTGCTAACCTTCAATAAACTTACTATTTCTACTTCTTAGATGTGAAGTCATTACTCCCCATGGGATAAGCAAATGAGACATATATAATTTCAGATTTATGACATTCAACTCATTCAACCATTTACTCATAGGATATAAGTGAAGCACACGAGTAAATGACAAACTACTCCAAAAAGATATAAGTGAAGATTAGTGCGTAGTTAAATAATTATGTAGCTATATGAAGACTCTCTCTCAAAAAATAATTTCAGATCTTGGTATTGTATTCAAGCAGCAAGAAAAACAAAATAATATGACATTGTAAGGATAGCACAAATCATGTGAAGAAGCAAAAACTTAGGCTCAACCGATACTAATCGATAGTTGTTGAAGAAGAAAGGTGGGATGCCTACCGGGGCATCCCCAAGCTTAGATGCTTGAGACTTCTTGAAATATTATCTTGGGGTGCCTTGGGCATACCCAAGCTTGAACTTTTGTGTCTCCTTAATTCCTCTCATATCATGGTTTCTCTTTTTTATCAGAAGCTTCATCCACAACAAACTCAACAAGAACTCGTGAGATAGGTTAGTATAAACAATGCAAAACCTTATCATTTTTTACTGTAACAAATCACTAAAATTATTATTCAACATTGCATAATAAATGTCTCTGCATATTTAATACTCCTATCCTCAAATAGAATCATTAAACAAGCAAACATATGCAAACAATGCAAACATAACAGCAATCTGCCAAAACAGTACAGTCTGTAAAGAATGCAAGAGTATCAATACTTCCCTAACTCCAAAAATTATAAGAAAAATACTATGCTGTAGAAGATTTATCAGAGCTCAATATGCAAAAGGATTCAACATTATACCATTCTTTGACTTTTCTAGGGAACTTTTGCAACAGCGGTAAACTTTCTATTTTCAAACAGCAACATGTATACTAGCAAAATAAGCATGGTAAAGGCTATCCTTGACATTTTTATTGAAAATATAGATGCAAAACATTATTCTAAATAACGGCAAGCAAATACTAACAAAAGAAAATGACGCTCCAAGCAAAACACATATCATGTGGCAAATAAAAATATAGCTCCAAGTAAAGTTACCGATGAACGAAGACGAAAGAGGGGATGCCATCCGGGGCATCCCCAAGCTTAGGCTATTACCACTTCTTATTGCATAGTCCATCGAATCTTTACCCAAAACTTGAAAACTTCAACCACACAAAACTCAAAACAAAACTCGTAAGCTCCGTTAGTATAAGAAGACAAACCACCACTTTAAGGTACTGTAATGAACTCATTCTTTATTTATATTTGTGTTAAACCTACTGTATTCCAACTTCTCTATGGTCTATACCCTTACATACTTGCCATAGATTCATCAAAATAAGCAAACAACACAATGAAAACAGAATCTGTCAAAAACTGAACAGTCTGTAGTAATCTGTATCAAACGTATACTTCTGGAACCCCAAAAATTATGAATTAAATTGGTGGACCTGAGGAATTTGTCTATTAATCATATGCAAAAAGAATCAACCTAAAAGCACTCTTCTGTAAAAAATGGCAGCTAATCTCGTGAGCGCTAAAGTTTCTGTTTTTTACAGCATGATCATAAAGACTTCACCCAAGTCTTCCCAAAGGCTCTACTTGGCACTTTATTGAAACAAAATCTATAAAACATGGTTACTACAGTAGCATAATCATGTGGAAACGCAAAAACAGTAAGTGTAAATATTGGGTTGTCTCCCAACAAGCACTTTTCTTAAATGCCTTTCTAGCTAGGCATGATGATGGCAATGATGCTCACATGGAAGATAAGAATTGAAACATAACGGGAGCACCATGAAGCATATGACTAGCACATTTAAGCCTAACCCACTTCCTACGCATAGGGATTTTGTGAGCAAACAACTTATGGGAGCAATAATCAACTAGCATAGGAAGGTACAACAAGCATAACTTCAAGATTTTAAGCACATAGGGAGGAAACTTGATATTATTGCAATTCCTACTAGCATATATCCCCCCCTCATAATAATTTTCAGTAGCATCATGAATGAATTCAACAATATAACCAGCACCAAAAGTATTCTTTTCATGATCTACAAGCATATAAAATTTACTACTCTCCACATAAGCAAAATTCTTCTCATTCATAATAGTGAGAGTATCATAAAAGACTTGAACACTAAAAATTGTTTCCACATTAAAAGTGTAATGTTCAGAAAAAGGGTAATCAAAATCATGACAAGTTTTATAAATATAATCATCACTACTTTTTATAGCATAAGTTTCATCACAATAATCATCATAAGTAGCAACTTCGTTCTCATCATAATCGATTGAAACCTGTTCCAAGATAGTGGAATCATCACTAAATAAAGTTGACACTCTTCCAAATCCACATTCATATTCATCACAATAAGATTCAACATCCTCCAAAATAGTGGGATAACTACTTCCTAAAGTTGACACTCTTTCGAACCCACTTTCATCAATATAATCATCATAGGTAAGAGGCATGCTATCATCATAACAACTTTGCATATCAAAACTTGGGATGCTAAAAATATCATCTCATTAAACATAGCATCCCCAACCTTGGGACAAACATTAATTTCAGCAAATATATTCTCAAATATTTCATACACATCAAACATAGCTTCCCCAAGCTTGGGCCTTTTCATATCATAAGCATAATCACTCTCATCATTAAAAATATGGATAGCACCAATAGTAAAGCAATTATCATCATCACAATGAGTAGTAGGAGCAACATAATTTGGGAGGGATACCTTTCTACCTTTGTTGCTCCTTCTTTTCTTTTTCTTCTTCACATTATGTGTGGGTTCAACCTTCCTCTTCGAGCTCCTTATTTATGAGATTGGTTGAATAGAAAGCTCCTCCTCGTTACCTGATTCGTCGTAAGAAATAATAGGAGGTTATTGGGAAGTCTCTTCCCTTTCATTAGTATTCTCATCATCTTCTATTTGCTTTCTTTTCTTTATGTAATTGGCAATATAAGGGTTTTCAATGCAATTCACCGCACAATACAAATAAATCTTCTCTAGATCAAAATCAAGAAATCTATCAAGATTAAACTTTGGAATACCCTCAGTTATACGTTTCATTTCTTCATACCCCAAAAGAAGACTAGGCTGTTTACGATGCTCAAGGGTAATCAAATTATCACAATTTTTTGATACGATTTGGTCATGAAACAATTTGCATTGGAGATTTAAATGACCACGTTCATTGCAAAGTTCACAAGGAGTGCGAAAAATATTGAATTTTTCAGCACAATAATCAAGACTTTCTTGTAACCTTTTAGTTTCTAAATACTTATGCCTCTTGCAATATATATCTTCTCTATTCGGTGTGTTCATGCAAACATGCAATCCACAAAAGTTGACATGCTCATAAGAGATATTTTCATCATGACTAGTGCAATCATCATTAGTACTATGGATATTCAAAGAATTCATACTAAAAACATTGCAAGCATGCTCATCATTCAAAGATTTAGTGACAAACATTTTATAGATTTCTTCTTCTAGCACTTGAGCACAATTTTCCTTACCATCATACTCATGAAAGATATTAAAAAGATGAAGCGTATGAGACGAACTCAATTCCATTTTTTTGTAATTTTCTTTTATAAAATAAACTAGTGATAAAACAAGAAACAAAAAGATTCGATTGCAAGATCTAAAGATATACCTTTAAGCACTCACCTCCCCGGCAATGGCGCTAGAAAAGAGCTTAGTTGACGGGGTGTGAGTGTCGTTTACCTTGCCTCCCCGGCAACGGCGCCAGAAAAGAGCTTGATGTCTACTACACAACCTTCTTCTTGTAGACGTTGTTGGGCTTGAAAGTGCACAGGTTTGTAGGACAGTAGCAAATTTCCCTCAAGTGGATGACCTAAGGTTTATCAATCCGTAGGAGGCGTAGGATGAAGATGGTATCTCTCAAACAACCCTGCAACCAAATAGCAAAGAGTCTCTTGTGTCCCCAACACACCCAATACAATGGTAAGTTGTATAGGTGCACTAGTTCGGCGAAGAGATGATAATACAAGTGCAATATGGATGGTAGATAAAGGTTTTTGTAATCTGAAATTATAAAAACAGCAAGGTAACAAGTAACAAAAGTGAGCGTATGGTAGGAAACAAGGCCTAGGGTTCATACTTTCACTAGTGCAAGTTCTCTCAACAATAATAACATAGATAGATCATATAACAATCCCTCAACATACAACAAAGAGTCACTCCAAAGCCACTAATAGCGGAGAACAAACGAAGAGATTATGGTAGGGTACGAAACCACCTCAAAGTTATTCTTTCGGATCAATCTATTCAAGAGTTCATACTAGAATAACACCTTAAGATAGAAATCAACCAAAACCCTAATGTCACCTAGATACTCCATTGTCACCTCAAGTATCCGTTGGCATGATTATACAATATGCATCACACAATCTCAGATTCATCTATTCAACCTACACAAAGTACTTCAAAGAGTGCCCCAGAGATTCTACCGGAGAGTTAAGAACATGTGCCAACCCCCATGCATAGGTTCATGGGCGGAAACCGCAAGTTGGTCACCAAAACATACATCAAGTGGCATGATATCCCATTGTCACCATAGATAAGCACGGCAAGACATACATCAAGTGTTCTCATAAAAGACTCAATCCGATAAGATAACTTCAAAGGGAAAACTCAATTCATCACAAGAGAGTAGAGGGGGAGAAACATCATAAGACCCAACTACAATAGCAAAGCTCGGGATACATCAAGATCGTGCCATAGAGGGAACATGAGAGAGAACACGAGAGAGAGAGATCAAACACATAGATACTGGTACATACCCTCAGCCCCGAGGGTGAACTACCTCCTCCTCATCATGGATAGCGCCGGGATGATGAAGATGGCCACCGGTGAAGGATCCCACCTCTGGCACGGCATCAGGAAGGGCTCCCGAGTGGTTTTTGGTGGCTACAGAGGCTTGTGGCGGTGGAACTCCTGATATATCTTGATATTCAATGTTTTTAGGGTACGTAGGCTTATATAGGCGAAAGAAGTCGGTCGGGAGGTGCTCGAGGGGCCCACGAGACAGGGGGGCGGGGGCGCCCCCCTATCTCCTGGCCTCCTCGAGGATCTTCTGATGTAAACTCCAAGTCTCCAAGATGATATTCTTCCCAAAAATAACGCTGCCGAAGGTTTCATTCCGTTTGGACTCCGTTTGATATTCCTTTTCTTCAAAATACTGAAACAGGCAATAAAACAACAATATGGGCTGGGCCTCCGGTTAATAGGTTAGTCCCAAAACTACTATAAAAGTGTATAATAAAGTCCATAATCATTCAAAATAGATAATAAAATAGCATGAATGCTTCACAAATTATAGATACGTTGGAGACATATCAAGCGGCAACATCGCATGCCGCCGAAGTATCCGAACTAAAGCGGAAGTTGGAGGAAAAGCAAGGTATGCGATACCGAAGCTTATATGAAATGATATGAGTTCCAATTTGTTATCTAAATGAGCTTTATGATTATGCTCATAGTTGACACGTCTGAGGTCGAGGCCCTCAAGAGCGCGCTGGCCGAGGCCAAGAAAGTGGCGGACGAGGAACAAACCGCCCGTTGAAAACATGCAGTGAGGTTGGATGAAGTCCAACAAGAGCTCACGGAAGCTATAAGAAAATGTGGGTCCTTGGAGCACCAGGTGCGGATCGGGACTCCGAACTTGCTACGGTGCTCCAAAGTGCGAAGGAGGCCCGGATTGAAGCCCAAGGCGCTTATCGGGAGATCCGAGAGGCCAAGCATATCGCGGCGGGTAAGGCCTTCAATATGTAGAGCAAAATTATAGGGAGAAAGTACACCTCATTGACATGCATTTGGAGTTCTCCAGGAGCGTTTGCGGATCTACCCCGAAGTATTGCTGATGCTGCAGATTTCTTCCGAGCCAAAGAGGGGAGCTCAACAGAGAAGCTGTTCTGGTCGTAGTACCTTGCACCAGAGCATCATGTGCCCCTCAGTGATCAGCTGAAATAGCTGATCGAGCTACATAGGGTGGCCGAACTGGCCATGAAGGATGTTATAGTCCGTCTTTGGCTAGCCGAACCCATACCCAGTAGCTACTTTGGGCTTGTGAAGCAGCTAGTCTATGCCTGCCCACGGCTTGATGCTATACAGCGGTCTGTCTGTATCGAAGGTGCACGGATGGCCTTCGCCCGTGTCAAGGTGTAGTGGGCAAAGATGAATGCCACCAGTCTGGCAACCGAGGGACCGCCCGCAGGCAAAGAGCACCGTACACCAGAGCGGTATTTTAATGACGTCCTTGAAGGATCCCGCATTGTAGAGGGCGAGTGTTCCAAGGACATCATTTTTGAATGAATGTATCTGTGCTGCCCGAACTTTGTACTTATGAAAACAAGTCATTTGTATAATATTTTTCTTGTTTCATATTAAATTATTTTCCCTCAATTGCGGCCGTTTATTGAATATGAGAGTTGGCCAGTCGTCGGCTTCAGCCCCTCGCGTAGGTAGTACGGGGGTGTTCGGAACAGCACAAAAACACACTTAACCCAACGACTTGGTTGTTGAAGGAGGTGTTAGTGCGGCGAACGAGGCAATCAGACTATGCGGCTTGATCACTCTCACTTAGCCATAGGAGTTTCACAATAAGATTGTAGGCGCAACCCCTGGTATTGTTCGGCTATTCGAACTTGGTTGCTGTAGACACCTGACCAGGTAAAAACCAGTCCTTCATGTGACATGGAAAAAAATTGCAAGAGATTTATACCGAGTCACTGAATAGCTGACCAGCTCTCGCCGCATCATGACTACAGTTTTCGGCTTTCTCTACTGAGGTGTTTATCCGGCTAACCAGAAACACAATCACAGTAGTTCTCCCTTTACTTCCTTAGCCGAACAATCGGAACGTAAGGTAGCAACAATAGGATCCGGGCAACCCAACTATTGACTCAAGACATGATTTAGAGCCGATGCATATAATGCTAGATTCGGGACGCTGAATTGTACTGTAAAAGTGTTTAGACTTATGTTATTTTTAAGAAATGTACGTGGCTGAATGGAGCCCCTGGCGATTTAGGTCGTGCCGAGGTGTACATGTCAATCAGAGGAAAGAGAGGATGGAATACAGATTAGGAGATAAGCCAGTACCGAATAGTTTAGGCGAAAAACTGTTTCCATTGTAGTCTGATTGATACGTCAAAATGTATTTGTACAGATGATGCTATAAGCATCGAGGCTATTTTACATGCCGAGTGAAAGGGAAAGCTGTGTACAGGTACAAAAAAGGGGAAGAGGTGATCTTTGAAGATCCTTTAGGTACTCTGCCGTACATCTGCACTGCTTTTCGCCTTGGTGTGTGATCCTTTGAGAGGATTAATGAGTAGGTTTTCATAAGGGGCCGGCAAAAGGGCCCTTGGCACCATAAAAAGGTGATGTGGGTTGTAGGGAACCTGAAAAAAATGAAGTTAAGGAAAAGGTAGATATGGGGGTCCAGGTACGGTTGAGCCGCATTGTGGACTTTATCCTTGATATGCCTCCATCATCACCCATGGTATCTTTAGTGCGTAGTTATGTGCATGTGGTACATACGCCGCAGTTCGGTTGGGGCTAAGACAGAGGCCGAATTGCTAATCGAGCTCCCGACGAGCTAGACTATCATTCTACGGAGTAGTCCGGACTCGTTTGACAGGGTCCGCGGGCTTGACTGCCGATGTGGAGTTTGGCTTGATAAGGCCGACCTACACTTCCGCTGCGAGGGCCGCGGTGTGTTCCTCAGTACGGAGGGAGCGATCCATGTTTCCATGGACTGTTATAACACCGCGTGGTCCTGGCATCTTGAGTTTTAGATAAGCATAGTGCGAGACCGCATTGAAGCGGGCAAATTCAGTTTGTCCGAGTAGTGCATGATAGTCACTACAAAAAGGGACGATGTCGAAGATCAAGTCTTCGCTTCGGAAGTTGTCTGGCGAACCAAAGACGACTTCCAATGTGATTGAGCCCGTGCAGCGGGCCTCTACACCAGGTATTACTCCTTTAAAGGTAGTTTTGGTGGGCTTGATTCTTGACGAGTTAATACCCATTTTCCGGACTGTGTCCTGATAGAGCAGGTTAAGACTGTTGCCGCCATCCATGAGGACTCTCGTGAGGTGGAATCCATCGATAATTGGGTCAAGGACCAATGCGGCTGAACCTCCATGATGGATACCGGTCGGATGGTCTCTGCGATCAAAAGTGATCGGGCATGCTGACCATGGGTTGAACACATAGACGTCCCTCAACGCGTCCTTGCCCTCCCTCTTGGGGATGTAAGTAACGTATATCATGTTCACCATCTTGACCTTGGGGGGAAATTTCATCTGTCCCCCTGTGTTTGGCGGGCGAGGCTCCTCGTAGTCATCCTTGCTGGGCGACCCTTTCCCCGTGTGCTCGGTGTTTAACTTACCCGCCTGCTTAAAGACCTAACAACTTCTGTTGCTATGGTTGGCAGGCTTGTCAGGGGTGCCGTGAATCTGGCAAGGTCGATCGAGTATTCGATCCAGGCTAGATGAGTCGTGTTTGTTTCTCTTGAATGGTCTCTTCTGCTGACCGGGCTTGGAGCCACTAAATCCGGCGTTGACCGCTGTGTCTTCGACATTGTCAGTGTTGCTCCGACACTTGTTTTGTGTCGAGGCCTGCCCTTTCTGTTTCCGGCTTCAGAAGTGCCGGGGTCGCTGGTACTGTTGCTGCTACGGGCTAGCCAGCTATCCTCGCGTGCGCAAAAGCGGGTAATAAGTGATGTGAGGGCTACCATGGACTTCGGCTTTTCTTGGCCGAGGTGTCGGGCGAGCCATTCATCGCGAATGCTGTGTTTGAAGGCCGCTAGAGCATCGGCGTCCGGACAATCAACAATTTGGTTCTTCTTGATTAGGAGCCTGGTCCAGAATTTTCTGGCTGACTCTCTGGGCTGCTGGACTATGTGACTGAGGCCGTCAGCGTCCGGGGCCCGGATATAAGTGCCTTGGAAGTTGTCTCTAAAGGCATCCTCCAAGTCTTCCTAGCTTCCAATAGAGTTTTCTGGGAGGCTGTTTAACCAGTGCCGAGCTGGTCCCTTGAGCTTTAGGGGGAGATATTTGATGGCGTGTAGATCGTCACCGCGAGCCATGTGAATGTGGAGAAGAAAGTCTTTGATCCATACTGCGAGATCTGTTGTGCCATCGTATGATTCAATGTTCACGGGTTTAGACCCTTCTGGGAACTGGTGCTCCATTACCTCCTCGGTGAAGCATAGGGGGTGTGCGGCGCCTCTGTATCGGGCAACGTCGGACGCGATTCGGATGGAGTCTATATGCGGTTTTTGGCCTGGGTGAAGTTGTGCTTGTCGCGCGAGGCCTGATGGCCGTCTTCTCACGTTGGGACATGCCCCCTAGATCCATAGATTGATCTGGTCTGACCGGCTCTATTAGCCAGGTCCTGGCGTAGGTCGTAAGTGTAACCTGCAGCTGTAGTCTCTCTGCCTTTATGGCGGGGTGGTGCAGGCTGGTGTTCGGATTGAGTTGCCGCTCTGTACCAGCCACGTGGTGGTCGGTCAGGTACGGGGCAGCGTTACGCGTTAGTGTTATAGGCTCTGGGCCTCACTGTCGAATTGTGGCAGCAGCTTGCGCTTCGAGTAACTCTTAGTTGGGTGTTCGAGGCCGTATTCCTCGGCTGCCAGGACATCAGTCCATCTGTCATTGAGCAGATCCTGATCAGCTTGAAGCTGCTGCTGCTTCTTTTTCAGGCTT
The DNA here is from genome assembly GCF_002162155.2 of Triticum dicoccoides. NCBI lineage: Eukaryota > Viridiplantae > Streptophyta > Magnoliopsida > Poales > Poaceae > Triticum > Triticum dicoccoides. Next base: position 593,687,368 of record NC_041387.1, on the reverse strand, counting down.
CTTGGAGTGGCTATTAGCTGGCGCTTAAAGCGCTCTTGTTCAAGGGTTCCTCTAGCACGATGAAATCATCATCGCCGAGGCTCTCGTCTTCTTCGGAGATTGGTGAATCCTTACTATCCTCCGAACCCTCGTTCCCAATAGGATCGTCGGGGTTGACTTGCCCATCCTCCCAATCATCATGCTCTGATGTTGGTTCGATAGGGGCTTCTTGGTTTTCGGCGTTATTTGGAGTATTGTTGTCTCCGGTGCCGGTGTTGCTGTCTTTTGGGTGACGCGATTTCAAGCGGCGCCGCTGGCGTCGATGCTTTGATGGTGCTACGGGAGGCTTGTCCTGGACTGGATCCTTCCCACCTTTGCCGTCATCCTCTTTGAGTGTGTCCACCATGTATACGTCATATGTGGAAGTGGCCACCCAGCGTCCGGTAAACGGCGGGTTTTGGCTTTGCTCTTCTCTGGCATCGTCGTCCATGCCGTCGATGTCTTCGGAAGCGTAATCAAGCATGTCGGTTAAGTCCTCGACAGTGGCTATGAAGTGGGTGGTGGGTGGGACGTAAAATTCCCTGCACTCAGCCCGTAGTGTGGGTTGGGCATAGTTTGGCAGCGATTCTTCTGCAATGGTGAGAGATCGCATTAAGTCCAAGGCCTCGTTTAAGAATGAGGTTTGGAAAGGGAAGCGAGGGTCCGTGGAGTAGGGTGGGACAGAAGTTCCCTGGCCAAGCTTACATGACACGGATCTCGAGAGTTTGGAGTTAGTGTTCAGAGGCGAGTCCGGCTCGATGAGGATAGAGGGAGCCTGGCGTGACTCTAGGCCTGCCGGTGATGCAGTCCCTTCTGGTTCTTCGGTGCCAGGCTCTACAGCCGCAGAGTCCACTGGGCTTTAAACTCCCATCTTTGGACCTGGGAGGTGCGCTCCGGATCTAAGGCCAGAGCGGTGATTGGGGCCGCAGACCCTTGGAAGATCAAGTCTCCTCGTATATCAGCAACATAGTTCATATTTCCAAAACTGATCTGATGATCAGGGGCGTAGCTGTCGATCTGCTCCAGATGGCTAATCGAGTTGGCACGCAGTGCGAAGCCGCAGAATACGAAGATTTGGCCGGGGAGAAAAGTCCTCCTCAAGGTGGTGTTGTTGTAGATGATTGATGTAGCTATTGAGCCTTATGGCGACGACACAGTGGAACTCTCAATGAAAGCACCAATGTCGGTGTCAAAACCGGCAGATCTCGGGTAGGGGGTCCCGAACTGTGCGTCTAAGGATTGAAGGTAACAGGAGGCAGGGGACACGATGTTTACCCAGGTTCGGGCCCTCTTAATGGAGGTAATACCCTACTTCCTGCTTGATTGACTTTGATGAGTATAAGGGTTACAAGAGTTGATCTACCTCTAGATCGTAATGGCTAAACCCTAGATGTCTAGTGTGTATGATTATGATTGCCTCTAAGGACTAAACCCTCTGGTTTATATAGGCACCGGAGGGGACTAGGGTTGTACAAAGTCAGTTTACAGATGAAGGAAACTACTCATCCGGATGCCAAGCTTGCCATCCACGCAAAGGAGAGTCCCATCCGGACACGGGAGAAGACCTTCTATTTCGTATATTCACGACCCATCAGCCCGGCCCACGTCACATAGGTCGGCTTCCCGAGGACCCTACAGTCCAGGACTCCCTCAATCATACATCATGCAAAAAATATTAGAGGAATCATACACACTAAACATTTCATATTCAGATCATAAAAACATTGAATCCTAAAGGAAAAGGTTTATTTTTTACTCAACTCTTATTGTTCACAATATAGTTGATAACCCACAAGTATAGGGGATCGCAACCGTTTCCGAGAGTAGAGTATTCAACCCAAATTTATTGATTCGACACAAGGGGAGCCAAAGAATATTCTTCAGTATCACCAGTTGATTTGTCAATTCAACCACTCCTGGATAACTTAGTATCTGCAGCAAAGTATTTAGTAGCAAAGTAGTATGATAGTAACGGTAGCAGTTTTGTAGTAATTGTAACAGTAGCAACGGTAAAGTAAATAAGCAAAGCACAATATGTGAAAAGCTCGTAGGCATTGGACCAGTGATGGATAATTATGTCGGATGCGATTCCTCATGTAATAGTTATAACATAGGGTGACACAGAACTAGCTCCAATTCATCAATGTAATGTAGGCATGTATTCCGAATATCTTTTGTCCTACCCTCCCGTGGCAGCGGGGTCCTAGTGGAAACTAAGGGATATTAAGGCCTCCTTTTAATAGAGTACCGGACCAAAGCATTAACACATAGTGAATACATGAACTCCTCAAACTAGGGTCATCACCGAGAAGTATCCCGATTATTGTCATTTCGGGGTTGTCGGATCATAACACATATACGTGACTATAGACTTGCAAGATAGGATCAAGAACTCACATATATTCATGAAAACATAATAGGTTCAGATCTGAAATCATGGCACTCGGGCCCTAGTGAGAAGCATTAAGCATAGCAAAGTCATAGCAACATCAATCTCAGAACATAGTGGATACTAGGGATGAAACCCTAACAAAACTAACTTGATTACATGGTAAATCTCATCCAACCCATCATCGTCCAGCAAGCCTACGATGGAATTACTCACGCACGGCGGTGAGCATCATGAAATTGGTGATGGAGGATGGTTGATGATGATGATGGCGACGAATCCCCCTCTCTGGAGCCCCAAACGGACTCTAGATCAGCCCTCCCGAGAGAGATTAGGGCTTGGCGGAGGCTCCGTATTGTAAAACGCAATGAATCTTTTTTCTCTGATTTTTTTCTCCGTGAAAGCAAATATATGGAGTTGGAGTTGAGGTCGGTGGATGTCCAGGGGGCCCACGAGGCAGGGGGCGCGCCCTAGGGTAGGGGGCGTGCCCCCACCCTCGTGGACAGGGTGTGGGCCCCCTGACGCTGATTCTTTCGCCAAGATTTTTTATTAATTCTGAAAAGTTGCTCCATGGATTTCCAAGTCATTCTGAGAACTTTTATTTCTGCGCAAAAATAACACCATGGCAGTTTTGCTGAAAACAACGTCAGTCCGGGTTAGTTCCATTCAAATCATGCAAGTTATAGTCCAAAACAAGGGCAAAAGTGTTTGGAAAAGTAGATACGGCGGAGATGTATCAACTCCCCCAAGTTTAAACCTTTGCTTGTCCTCAAGCAATTCAGTTGATAAACTGAAAGTGATAAAGAAAAACTTTTACAGATTCTATTTTCTCTTGTTGTTGCAAATATGTAAAGCCAGGATTCAAGTTTTCAGAAAATATTATGAACTAACCATATTCATAATAACACTTAGGTCTCATGTTTACTCATATCAATGGCATAATAAACTAGCGAGCAATAATAATAAAACTCGGATGACAACACTTTCTCAAAACAATCATAATATGATATAACAAGATGGTATCTCACTAGCCCTTTCTTAGACCACAAAACATAAATGCAGAGCACCTTTACAGATCAAGGACTGACTAAACATTGTAATTCATGGTAAAAGAGATCCAGTCATAATCATACCCAATATAGACTGATAGTAATGCATGCAAATGACAACGGTGCTCTCCAGCGGTTGCTTTTTAAAGAGGGTGATGACTCAACATAAAAGTAAATAGATAGGCCCTTCACAGAGGGAAGAAGGGATTTATAGAGGTGCCAGAGCTCGATTTTGAAATATAGATGAATAACATTTTGAGTGGTATGCTTTCACTGTCAACATAACAACTATGAGATCTCGATATCTTCCATGTTACACACATTATAGGCGGTTCCCAAACAGAATGATAAAGTTTATACTCCCCCACCACCAATAATCATCAATCCATGGCTTGCCCGAAACAATGGGTGCCTCCAACTAACAAGAATCTTGGGGGAGTTTTGTTTGCAATTATTTTGATTTGATTTGAGCATGGGACTGGGCATCGCGGTGACCAACCATTTTCTCGTGAATGAGGAGCGGAGTCCACTCCTCTTGAGAATAACCCGCCTAACATGGAAGATACAGACAACCCTAGTTGATACATGAGTTGTTCGAGCATACAAAACATAATTTCATTTGAAGGTTTGGAGTTTGGTACATACAAATTTACTTGGAATGGCAGGTAGATACCGCATATAGGAAGGTATGGTGGACTCATATGTAATAACTTTGGGGATGGAGTTTGGATGCACAAGCAGTATTCTCGATTAGTACAGGTGAAGGCTAGAAAGAGACTGGGAAGCGACCAACTAGAGAGCGACAACAGTCATGAACATGCATTAAAATTAATCAACACCGAGTGCAAGCATGAGTAGGATATAATCCACCATGAACATAAAAATTGTGAAGGCTATGTTGATTTTGTTTCAACTACATGTGTGAACATGTGCCAAGTCGAGCCACTCAATTCATTCAAAGGAGGATACCACCCTATCATACCACATCACAACCATTTTAATAGCATGTTGGCACGCAAGGCAAACCATTATAAACTCCTAGCTAATTAAGCATGGCATAAGCAACTATAATATCTAATTGTCATTGCAAACATGTTTATTCATAATAGGCTGAATCAGGAACGATGAACTAATCATATTTACAAAAACAAGAGAGGTCGAATTCATACCAGCTTCTCTCATCTCAATCAGTCCATCATATATCGTCATTATTACCTTCACTTGCACGACCGAACGGTGTGGATAATAATAATAGTGCACTCGCATTGGACTAAGCTAGAATATGCAAGCATTCAATTCAAGGGAGAAGACAAGGTAATATGGGCTCTTGGTTAAGTCAACAACCATGCTTATGAGAGCCGCTAAACATTTTCATTATGGTCTTATCCTCTCGACCCCAAAGGAAGGAAAAGAAATAAAACTATTTACACGGGAAAGCTCCCAACAAGCAAAAGAAGAACGAGAAATCTTTTTGGGTTTTCTTTTAATTACTACTGCAAGCATGGAAAGTAGGCTAACTATTTTTTTGTTTTTTCTTAAGGTTGTTCAAACACACAAGAAGAAAGCTAGAAAAAGAAATTAAACTAGCATGGATAGTACAAGGAAAAAGTATGAGCACCGACGACTAGAATGAGTGTGTGAACATGAATGTAATGTCGGTGAGAAATATGTACTCCCCCAAGCTTAGGCTTTTGGCCTAAGTTGGTCTATGCCCATGGATCATGGCTACTCTCTCCGGTGTACTGACCAGTGTCATCATATTGCCACTGGCTGGCGATCTCCTCCAGATCCCACTGATAAGATGATTGATGATAAGGGTCAAGTGGCGGTTCCGGCTCGGGCTCTGGGGCTAATGTCTAGCCCAGGTACACGTACACAGCCTCCGGCAAGACGAGGTATGTACCTGCAGTTAAATCAAACAAAGAGGGCGCATGCAAGATAATAGTCTCACTGTGTTTCTTATGAAATCTCAAATTATACAAAAGCATCTTATCATCATTTTTAACAATAAACTCATGTGCTACCATGCTCTTATAATCTAGAAAGGTAGGGGGCAGCAGCTTTTCCTCTTCCTCATAATGCCTAATATGTATCTTGAAGTGTTTAGCAAGGCGTGAGGCATAGATTCCTCCAAAGATGGGGCCCTTTGTACGGTTCAGACTTAACCGTTTAGCAAGAATAGCGCCCATACTAACAGAATTATCACAAAATAAAGCATGGAACAAAATAATAATATCCGGAACACTAAGGTTTCCACAGTTTCCACGACCAATTAAGCATCGGCTGGCAAATATTGCAAATTAGCATAAAACAGGAGAATGTATGCTAGTAATTCTTGCATCGGAAACCTTCCTCGTTTCCCCTACAGTAATAGTATCAATAAATCCATCCACATCTTTACGATGTGGTTCCTCTAAGCTACCCCGAAAGGTATCTTGCAAACCGTGCAAAATTCATATAGCGACATCTCCCTAGCCACATCATATAAATGAAACTCTACTGAACGAGGTGATATCTTAGGATAAAGGTAGAAATTTTGCATGAAAGTATTGGTGAGTAAGAGATACTGTTCGATCTGGTCGTGGAGGAAGTCGGTGAGGCCCGCATTATCAACCAACGAATAAAAATCATCATAAATCCCGGCTGCTCTCAAGAAATCATCACAAGGCCATTCACACGGCCATACTTCCGCCACATGGGGGATATTATACTTGGTCTTTTCATTCTCCTTAGTTTGTTTATCCTTAGAGCCTTGGCTAGAAGAGCCCTTCAAAAATCTCTTTATCATTTTTTTAAAATTTCTGAATTTTTTAGTAACTCAAAATAAAAGTGAATCAAACTCAACAAAACTGATAGCAACTATTCCCACAAGTGCCTAGAGCCTATATCATGCATTAGAATTACTTGGGACCATATAAATTTGACATGCAAGCTCAAGAACAGGGTCACCTAGGCAGCAAAAATTTGCAATGAATAAAGCACTAGAACAAAAACTAATTGGACCATTAGAGGAGTCACATACCAAAGAACAATCCCCCAAAGTAGTTTTGTGAATGGGGCTTTGAGCAAGGAGATCAAAAATGGCAGCAAAGTGATCTAAAACTCATGCTTGAGCTGGATAGTGATTTTTTTGGGAGGAAGATGAAGTGTGTGGATACAGGAATAAGTAGAGGGGGCCACCGTGGGCCCACGAGGCAGGGGGCGCGCCCTATAGGGGTGGGCGCGCCCTGGACCCTCGTGGCCAGGTGCTAGCTCCACCTGCTATGTTCTCAGTGCCAGATATTCTCAAATATTCCAGAAAAAATCATATTAAATTTGCAGGGCATTTGGAGAACTTTTATTTTCGGGTATTTTTTTATTGCATGGATAATTCAGAAAACAAATAGAAAATACTGTTTTTACTTTATTTAATCTAAATAACAGAAAGTAAAAGGAGGATACAGAAGGTTGTGCCTTCTAATTTCATCCATCTCATGCTCATCAAAAGGAATCCACTAACAAGGTTGATCAAGTCTTGTTAACAAACTCATTCCGAATAACATGGAATCGAAGAAATTTTGAATAACACTACGTTACCTCAACGGGGATATGCACATCCCCAATAATAAGAATATCATATTTCTTCTTGACAGTAGGAAGAGGAAATTCAAAACCTCCAATAATGATAGTTGGAATTTTTCCAATAGAATTGATGATATGAACTTGAGGTTGTTTCCTCAGAAAGTGTACCGTATGCCCATTACCATTAACATGAAAAGTGACATTTCCTTGGTTGCAATCAATAACAGCCCCTGCAGTATTCAAAAAGGGTCTACCAAGGATAATCGACATACTATCGTCCTTGGGGATACCAAGAATAACAAAGTCCGTTAAAATAGTAACGTTTGCAACCACAACAGGCACATCCTCACAAATACCGACAGGTATAGCAGTTGATTTATCAGCCATTTTCAAAGATATTTCAGTAGGTGTCAACTTATTCAATTCAAGTCTATGATATAAAGAGAGAGGCATAACACTAACACCGGCTCCAAGATCACATAAAGCAGTTTTAACATAGTTTCTTTTAATGGAGCATGGTATAGTTGGTACTCCTGGATCTCCTAGTTTCTTAGGTATTCCACCTTTAAAAGTGTAATTAGCAAGCATGGTGGAAATTTCAGCTTCCGGTACCTTTCTTTTATTTGTAATAATATCTTTCATGTATTTAGCATAAGGGTTTACTTTAAGCATATCAGTTAAGGGCATACGTAAGAAGTCTAATCATTTCAGCAAAGCGCTCAAACTCCCCATCATCCTTTTTCTTGGATGGCTTAGGAGGAAAAGACATGGGTTTCTGAACCCATGGTTCTCTTTCTTTACCGTGCTTCCTAGCAACAAAGTCTCTTTTATCATAACGTTGATTCTTTGATTGTGGGTTATCAAGATCAATAGCAGGTTCAATCTCTACATCATTATTATTGCTAGGTTGAGCATCAACATGAACATTATCATTATCATTATCACTAGGTTCATGTTCATCACCAGACTATGTTTCAGCATTAGAAATAGAAATATCATTGGGATTCTCAAGTGTGTCAATAACAGGTTCACTAGAAGCATGCAAAGTCCTATCATTTTTCTTTTTCTTCCTTTTACAAGGACTAGGTGCATCTAAATTATTTCTCTGAGAATCTTGCTCAATTCTCTTAGGGTGGCCTTCAGGATACAAAGGTTCCTCAGTCATTTTACCCATTCTAGTAGCCACTCTAACAGCAAAATCATGTTTATTATTTAATTCATTGAGCAAATCACTTTGAGCTTTAAGTACTTGTTCTGCTTGAGTGGTAACCATAGAAGCATATTTACTAATGAGTTTAAGTTCACCTTTAACTCTAGCCATATAATCACTTAAGCGCCCAATCATGTAAGCATTACTCTTTAATTCTCTACCAACATAAGCATTGAATTTTTTTTGTCTAGCCATAAAGTCATTAAATTCATCCAAACATGGGCTAGCAAACTTACTAGACGGGATTTCAACTTTATCATATCTATAGAGAGAATTTACCTTTACTACCTATGTCGGGTTATCAAGACCATGTGTTTCTTCAATAGGTGGTATATTAAGACCATGTATTTCTTCAACAAGAGGTAAATTCTTAATATCTTCAGCTTTAATACCCTTTTCTTTCATAGATTTCTTTGCCTCTTGCATATCCTCAGGACTGAGAAATAGAACACCTCTCTTCTTCGGAGTTGGCTCAGGAGTTGGCTCGGGAAGAGTCCAATTATTTTCATTAGTCAACATATTATTCAATAGAAATTCAGCTTGATCGACTGTTCGTTCCCTGAAAACACAAGCAGCACAACTATCCAAGTGGTCCTTGGAAGCATCAGTTAGTCCATTATAAAAGATATCAAGTATTTCATTTTTCTTAAGAGGGTGATCATGCAAAGCATTAAGTAATCGAAGAAGCCTCCCCCAAGCTTGTGGGAGACTCTCTTCTTCAATTTGCACAAAATTATATATTTCCCTCAAGGCAACTAGTTTCTTATGAGCAGGGAAATATTTAGCAGAGAAGTAATAAATCATATCCTGGGGACTACGCACACAACCAGGATCAAGAGAATTAAACCAAGTTTTAGAATCACCCTTTAATGAGAATGGAAATATCTTAAGGATATAATAGTAGCGAGATTTCTCATCATTAATGAACAGGGTGGCTACATCATTTAACTTAGTAAGATGTACCACAACAGTTTCAGATTCATAGCCATAAAAAGGATCAGATTCAACCAAAGTAATTATCTCAGGATCGACAGAGAAGTCATAATCCTTATGAGTAACAAAGATAGGTGAAGTAGCAAAAGAAGGGTCATATTTCATTCTAGCATTTAGAGATTTCTATTTAAGTTTAGCTAATAACTTCTTATGATTAGATCTATCATTGCAAGCAAGAAAATCTCTAGCAGTTTCTTCATCCATAACATAACCCTCAGGAACAACAGGTAATTCATACTTAGGGGGAGAACCTTCATCATCACTATCTTCAATAATTTCATTTTCAATAATTTTATTCTCTCTAGTCATAGCAAGTTGTTCATCAAGAAATTCACCTAATGGCACAGTAGTATCAAGCACAGAAGTAGTTTCATCATAGGTATCATGCATAGTAGAAGTGGCATCATCAATAACACGCGACATAACAGAATTAATAGCAGAAGCAAGTTTAGGTGTCGCAAGGTTACTCATAACAGAAGGAGAATCTAGTGCAGAGCTAGATGGCAGTTCCTTACCTCCCCTCGTAGTTGAGGGATAAATCTTAGTTCTTTTGTCTTTCAAGTTCTTCATAGTGACCAGCAGATATAAATCCCAAGTGACTCAAAGAATAGAGCTATGCTCCCCGGCAACGGTGCCAGAAAATAGTCTTGATAACCCGCAAGTATAGGGGATCGCAACAGTTTTCGAGGGTAGAGTATTCAACCCAAATTTATTGATTCGGCACAAGGGGAGCCAAAGAATATTCTTAAGTATTAGCAATTGAGTTGTCAATTCAACCACACCTGGATAACTTAGTATCTGTAGCAAAGTATTTAGTAGCAAAGTAGTATGATAGCAACGGTAACAGTAGGAAAAGTAACGGTAGCAGTTTTGTAGTAATTATAACAGTAGCAACGGTAAAGTAAATAAGCAAAGCACAATATGTGAAAAGCTCGTAGGCATTGGATTAGTGATGGATAATTATGTCGGATGCGATTCCTCATGTAATAGTTATAACATAGAGTGACACAAAACTAGCTCCAATTCATCAATGTAATGTAGGCATGTATTCCGAATATAGTCATACATGCTTATGGAAAAGAACTTGCATGACATCTTTTGTCCTACCCTCCCGTGGTAGTGGGGTCCTAGTGGAAACTAAGGGATATTAAGGCCTCCTTTTAATAGAGTACCGGACCAAAGCATTAACACATAGTGAATACATGAACTCCTCAAACTACGGTCATCATCGAGAAGTATCCCGATTATTGTCACTTCGGGGTTGTCGGATCATAACACGTAATAGGTGACTATAGACTTGCAAGATAGGATCAAGAACTCACATATATTCATGAAAACATAATAGGTTCAGATCTGAAATCATGGCACCCGGGCCCTAGTGACAAGCATTAAGCATAGCAAAGTCATAGCAACATCAATCTCATAACATAGTGGATACTAGGGATTAAACCCTAACAAAACTAACTTGATTACATGGTAAATCTCATCCAACCCATCACCGTCGAGCAAGCCTACGATGGAATTACTTACGCACGGCGGTGAGCATCATGAAATTTGTGATGGAGGATGGTTGATGATGACGACGACGACGAATCCCCCTCTCTAGAGCCCCGAACGGACTCCAGATCAGCCCTCCCGAGAGAGATTAGGGCTTGGCGGCGGCTTCGTATCGTAAAACGCGATGAATCTTTTTTATCTGATTTTTTCTCCGTGAAAGCAAATATATGGAGTTGGAGTTGAGGTCGGTGGACGTCCAGGGGGCCAACGAGGCAGGGGGGCGCGCCCTAGGGTAGGGTGCACGCCCCCACCCTCGTGGACAGGGTGTGGCCCCCCTGACGCTGATTCTTTCGCTAGTATTTTTCATTAATTCTGAAAAGTTGCTCCGTGGATTTCCAGGTCATTCGGAGAACTTTTATTTCTGCACAAAAATAACACCATGGCAGTTCTGCTGAAAACAGCATCAGTCCGGGTTAGTTCCATTCAAATCATGCAAGTTAGAGTCCAAAACAAGGGCAAAAGTGTTTGGAAAAGTAGATACGATGGAGACGTATCAATAGTCTGTGACCCTCAATTTACAGACAAGAAGTTTACATGGAAATGTAAATGCTATAATCTTTTTTTTGGCAAAAAAGAAAAACACCTAGATCTATTACGAAACCAACTATGCGAACATTCTGGAAAAATAAAGAAATTACATCAAAATCCCGGAGCCGACCATTTTCTTCCTCCCGAACGGGCTGCTTTTTTTAGGCGTCCCGAACGGGCTAATGAAAGGTACCATAGACTCTCCATCATGCACTAAATGTTGCAGTATAAGTGCGTAGCCTACCTTGTCAATCATCTTGTGCATGCAACTCTACATGCTTGGAAAGTCGCTACTAATGCTTTGCCGACATGGCAGAAGAAGCACAATAGGATTCTGGAGGTTAACGAGATTTGTCCAATTTGTGCTTTTGAGCCGGAAGATAACTTCCATCCCCTCTCTCACTGCACTTTTGCTAGAGAATTATGGTCAGCAATGTCGGAGGTTTGGTCCTTGCCTGAATTGGCTGCTATTAGAAATACAGGTAAGGAATGGCTGCTTCATGTCCTTGACCCATTGACAGAAATCGAGAGGTGCATGCTTCTCATGACTTTGTGGAGAATTTGGGACATCCGTAACAAAGTGATACACCAAAAACCTGCGCCCCCAATGGAAACGTCCAGGAGGTATTTGGTGAGTTACCTCGATTCCTTGGTTGGACTTAAAATTGATCTATCTTCTGATTCGAGCAAAGGGAAGTCCTTAGTTACATATGACTGGCCACTTAAAAATTCACATGTTCGAATAGTTGAGAGCCCTCCTATCAAATGGTGTACCCCTGTGGCGGGTTGGGTGAAACTGAATAATGATGGGTCCTTTGCAGAAAATGGTACGGCTGGTGCAGGGATGGTGCTGCGATTTGATAGAGGCCCGTCTTTTGCAATTCAGAGAAGCGACTTGCCGATCATTATTGAGATGGACTCCATTGTTGCAGTTAAGATGATTCAAGCGATGGATATTGATAGATCAATCTACTCTTCTTTAGTTAAAGAAATTAGACACCTGATGTCTCTTCGTGATTCTTGTATTACTCATCTAAATCATATGCAAAATAAGGTTAGCGATTGCTTAGCAAAGTTTTCTAGACAAGAGGGCAGAACAATAACTTGGGTTGGGTCAGTCCCATCAGTTTCTTTAGAGCTAGCCGAGGCTGATTGTAAGGACATTGAGATTTGAGTAATACAAAGATTTTACCCACAAGAAAAAACTCTACATGATTCTAGTGTTATGAGTTCAAGTTCCAGCCCGGCACAATTATTTCTTTCCAAAAAAATTGATGCCCACCCTTTGTCAACGTTTAGGCCCGCTGTGGGAGCCAACACTTGAGGATGAGTCCACCTTACTCCGTTAGCTTTGGTTTTTGGGTAAACTTCCTATAGTGCCGGCAATTCTACATACCAGGTTGACAATAGTTATAATTTGAACTCGTTATACTCATGAATGGTTTATGAATTCATTTTGACAAAACATTAAATGAATGCAAACAATGGAAGTTGATCTCACAATGATAACCTTTGCAGCACCGGGGCTTCCCCGACCCCAACCTAACCCTTCCCCGACCCCATGTGTGGCGGCGCTGCGCCGCACCGGGGCTTCCCCCGCAGATGACTGAAGCTCCCTATCCTAAACCCCTCCCCTTTGATACGGGGCTAACCTTGTGTAGGCCGATCTTTCACGATTGGAGTGGATTCCCTCGAAGAACACGAAGAACACGAGGAAGAATGGAGAGAAACAAGGGGAAACACTCAAGAACAAGTCCAATTACACATCCACTAGACAATCAAACACACAAGATCCACATGAGTACATGAACAACAAAGGGAAAGATACAAGGTAAAGTTCATCCCAAATCCAAAGGGGATGGGGGCTTGAATCTTAGAAGGATCTTCTCCGTGAGGAGGTCTTGAATCCCTCGGGATCTTCTCCTAGATGAAGGTCTTGGCCTCCAATGGAGTAGTCCCTCTCTCAAGAGGAGGAGGTAGGAGCAAAACTCACATACAAATGAGCTATCATATTTTCTAACCCTAGAATGGGGGAGGGGGATGGGTATATATAGTGGTAGCCACAAAGGGGTAAGTGAGGGGCTAAAGGGTACATGGGCTTCAGCCCGAGTGTCTGCGTGCCGGCAGGGCTGGAAGTTCCGAGCTTCGAAAGTTCTGGGTAGGTTTCGGACTATCCACAGAGTTGGCGCGCTCGGGGCTGGTCTGGACTCCAGGGACCAGAGGTTCCGGGGAGGCCGGAAGGTCCGGGGACCGGAAGTTCCGGGTAGAGGCCGGAAGTTCCAGGCTTTCCAGAAGCTTGTCCATGCTTCTTCTTCCTTCTCTTCCACGCTTCCCTCACGGATGGTGTAGTTGTTTCTTGGCGCTTGCACTCCTCCTCGACATTTATGAAGCTCCGAGAATACCTATGCAAGCATGACGGAGGTTCAAGTAGTATACCATCCTCGGAGGGGTCAAGTGAGCACGTGTAAAGGAGATGATTCACCTTTATGTATGTGAAGTAGATGTCGCACGTGTCACTTGCCTAATGAACTCTTGACATGGTGATGTCTATAGGATGCTTCGCATCAACCCCTCCCCCTAGGGAAATAACCAACCTCGGATCGAAAACCAAATCACCATGGGAAAGAGATGGCGGCGCCGTGTAGAAGTGGACTGATAACCCACAAGTATAGGGGATCACAACAGTTTTCGAGGGTAGAGTATTCAATCCAAATTTATTGATTGACACAAGGGGAGCCAAAGAATATTCTCAAGTATTAGCAGTTGAGTTGTCAATTGAACCACACCTGGATAACTTAGTATCTGCAGCAAACTATTAAGTAGCAAAGTAGTATGGAAGTAACTGTAACAGTAGCAAAAGTAACAGTAGCAGTTTTGTAGTAATTATAACAGTGGCAACAGTAAAGTAACTAAGCAAAGAACAATATGTGAAAAGCTCGTAGGCATTAGATCAGTGATGGATAATTATGTCGGATGCAATTCCTCATGTAATAGTTATAACATAGGGTGACAAAGAACTAGCTCCAATTCACTAATGTAATGTAGGCATGTATTCCGAATATAGTCATACATGCTTATGGAAAAGAACTTGCATGACATCTTTTGTCCTACCCTCCCGTGGTAGTGGGGTCCTATTGGAAACTAAGGGATATTAAGGCCTCCTTTTAATAGAGTACCGGACCAAAGCATTAACACTTAGTGAACACATGAACTCCTCAAACTACGGTCATCACCGGTAAGTATCCCGATTATTGTCACTCCGGGGTTAACGGATCATAACACATAATAGGTGACTATAGACTTGCAAGATAGGATCAAGAACTCACATATATTCATGAAAACATAATAGGTTCAGATCTGAAATCAGGGCACTCCGGCCCTAGTGACAAGCATTAAGCATAGCAAAGTCATAGCAACATCAATCTCAGAACATAGTGGATACTAGGGATGAAACCCTAACAAAAATAGCTTAATTACATGATAAATCTCATCCAACCCATCACCGTCCAGCAAGCCTACGATGGAATTACTCATGCACGCCGGTGAGCATCATGAAATTGGTGATGGAGGATGGTTGATGATGACGATGGTGACGGATTCCCCACTTTGGAGCCCCGAACGGACTCCAGATCAGCCCTCCCAAGAGAGTTTAGGGCTCGGCGGCGGCTCCGTATCGTATAACGCGATGAATCCTTCTCTCTGGGTTTTTTCTCCCCCAACGTGAATATATGGAGTTGGAGTTGAGGTCGGTGGAGCTTCAGGGGGCCCATGAGGTAGGGGGCGCGCCCTAGGGGGGTGCGCCCCCCACCCTCGTGGACAGGGTGTGGGCCCCCTAACGTTGATTCTTTCCCCAATATTTTTTATTAAATCCAAAAAGTTGTTTCGTGGATTTTCAGGTCATTCCGAGAACTTTTATTTCTGCACAAAAATAACACCATGGCAGTTCTGCTAAAAACAGCGTCAGTCCGGGTTAGTTCCATTCAAATCATGCAAGTTATAGTCCAAAACAAGGGCAAAAGTGTTTGGAAAAGTAGATACCACGGAGACGTATCAACTTCCACAAGCTTAAACCTTTGCTTGTCCTCAAGCAATTCAGTTGATAAACTGAAAGTGATAAAGAAAAACTTTTACAAACTCTGTTTGCTCTTGTTGTTTCAAATATGTAAAGCCAACATTCAAGTTTTCAGCGAAGATTATGAATTAACCATATTCACAATAGCACTTAGGTCTCATGTTTACTCATATCAATTGCATAATCAACTAGCGAGCAATAATAATAAAACTCGGATGACAACACTTTCTCAAAACAATCATAATATGATATAACAAGATGGTATCTCGCTAGCCCTGTCGGAGACCACAAAACATAAATGCAGAGCACCTTTAAAGATCAAGGACTGACTAAACATTGTAATTCATGGTAAAAGAGATCCTGTCATAGTCATACCCAATATAGACTAATAGTAATGCATGCAAATGACAACGGTGCTCTCTAGCGGGTGCTTTTTAATAAGAGGGTGATGACTCGACATAAAAGTAAATAGATAGGCCCTTCGCAGAGGTAAGAAGGGATTTGTAGAGGTGCCAGAGCTCAATTTTGAAATAGAGATGAATAACATTTTGAGCGGTATGCTTTCACTGTCAACATAACAACTATGAGATCTCGATATCTTCCATGTTACACACATTATAGGAGGTTCCCAAACAGAATGGTAAAGTTTATACTCCCCCACCACCAACAATCATCAATTCATGGCTTGCCCGAAACAACGGGTTCCTCCAACTAACAACAATCCCTGGGGGAGTTTTGTTTGCAATTATTTTGATTTGATTTGAGCATGGGACTATGCATCCCGATGACCAGCCATTTTCTCGTGAATGAGGAGCGGAGTCCACTCCTCTTGAGAATAACCCACCTAACATGGAATATATAGACAACCCTAGTTGATACATGAGTTTTTCGATCATACAAAACAGAATTGCATTTGAAGGTTTGGAGTTTGGCAGATACAAATTTACTTGGAACGGCAGGTAGATACCGCATATAGGAAGGTATGGTGGACTCATATGTAATAACTTTCGGGATGGAGTTTGGATGCACAAGCAGTATTCCCGCTTAGTACAAGTGAAGGCTAGAAAGAGACTGGGAAGCGACCAACTAGAGAGCGACAACAGTCATGAACATGCATTAAAATTAATCAACACTGAGTGCAAGCATGAGTAGGATATAATCCACCATGAACATAAATATCGTGAAGGCTATGTTGATTTTGTTTCAACTACATGTATGAACATGTGCCAAGTCAAGTCACTCGAATCACTCAAAGGAGGATACTACCCTATCATACCACATCACAACCATTTTAATAACATGTTGGCACGCAAGGCAAACCATTATAAACTCCTAGCTAATTACGCATGGCATAAGCAACTATAATATCTAATTGTCATTGCAAACATGTTTATTCATAATAGGCTAAATCAGGAACGATGGACTAAACATATTTACAAAAACAAGATAGGTCGAGTTCATACCAGCTTCTCTCATCTCAATCAGTCCATCATATATCGTAATTATTGCCTTCACTTGCACGACCGAACGGTGTGGATAATAATAATAGTGCACGTGCATTGGACTAAGCTGGAATCTGCAAGCATTCAATTCAAAGGAGAGGACAAGGTAATATGGGCTCTTGGTTAAATCAAACATAATGCATATAAGAGCCACTCAACATTTTCATCATGGTCTTCTCCTCTCGACCCCCAAAGACAAGAAAAGAAATAAAACTATTTACACGGGAAAACTCCCAACAAGCAAAAGAAGAACGAGAAATCTTTTTGGGTTTTCTTTTAGTTACTACTACAAGCATGGAAAGTAAACTAGCTAATTTTTGTGGTTTTCTTAAAGTTATTCAAACACACAAGAAGAAAGCAAGAGAAGGAAATAAACTAGCATGGATAGTACAAAGAATTAGTATGAGCACCGACAACTAGAATGGGTGTGTGAACATGAATGTAATGTCGGTGAGAAATATGTACTCCCCCAAGCTGAGGCTTTTGGCCTAAGTTGGTCTATGCCCACGGATCAAAGTGTTAGCTGGGGTCGTAGTGAGATGCAGCAACCATTGCCTCACGAGCTGCAACTTGGAGGTGGGCTACCTCCGTCCTCCTCTCGTACTTGTTCGCCTCCTCCCTCGTTATAAAGTATCTCCTTTTTGCCTGAAAGTCAAAGAAACCAGGAGTAGGGAGAGCAATATGGATAGTGTGATGTCTGTCAAAGATTAGTCGGTATTGGAGGAACTTTTTATTCCTCTCTAAAAACTAATGGCTGACCATGGCATTATAATCTAAATAAGCAGGAGGCAACTCCATATCCCCTTGATGTATGGGTATCTCAAGAAAATTAGCTACATGGGTTGCATAAATCCCACCAAACAAATCTCCAATTAAACCATTATTATGCAACCTACGTGCAACGATAGCCCCCAGGTTATATTGTTTATCTCCTAACACCGCACTCCTGAGAACACTAAGATCAGGAACACACATGTGAAATGCCTCATCCTTACCATTTATGCATCTACCTATAAAGAGAGCAAAATAATGTATAGAAGGAAAATGAATGCTCCCTATGGTAGCTTGTGCTATTTCTCCAGATTCCCCCACGGTGATACTAGCAAGAAAATCTTTAAATTCAGATTTGCGAGGTTCACTAGCGCTACCCCATTGTGGGAGTTTACAAGTAGTAGTAAAATCTTCTAAGTCCATGGTATAAGATTTATCATAAAGATCAAACAGGACATTGTGAGAATTGCGTGAAGATGTAAATTTAAACCTTCTCACAAAGGAATCAGTAAGATAGTATTACAGGGAGCACTTATCTGACACGAAGTCCTCAAGATCATCATTATGCACATACACGTCAAATTCATCCTTAATGCCTGCCTAGACCATAAACTCCTCTGATGGCCATTCACAAGGCTACACTTGAGCTTCCCTCGGTGGTTCATCATCCAGCTCACGTATTGCGGGCCTGGGTCCTTGCTTCCTTGAAGAACCACCTTGGTATATTTTCCTAGACATATTTCTTTCTCTGAAAAATTTCTGAAAATTTTAGTAACTCAAAATAAAAGTAAACCAAACTCAACAAAAGCAACTACTCCCACAAGTGCCTAGAGACTATATCATGCATTTGAACTACTTGGGACCATATAAATTATGCAAGCTCAAGAACAGGGTCACCTTAGCAGCAAAAATTTGCAATGAATAAAACACTAAAAGAAAAACTAATTGGACCATTGGAGGAGTCACATACCAAAGAAAAATCCCCCAAAGCAGTTTTGTGAATGGAGCTTTCAGCAAGGAGATCAAAATGGCAGCAAGATGAGCTAGAACTCGTGCTTGAGCCGGTTGGTGATTTTTTGGGAGGAAGAAGAAGAGTATGGGTGCATGAATAAGTGGAGGGGGGCCACCAGGGGCCCACAAGGCAGGAGCGCCCAAGGGGGAGGGCACGCCCTGGACCCTCGTGGCCAGGTGCTTGCTCCCCCTGCTGTGTTCTTAGTGCCAGATATTCTCAAATATTCAAGAAAAAATCATATTTAATTTTCAGGGCATTTGGAGAACTTCTATTTTCGGGGTATTTTTTATTGCATGGATAATTCAGAGAACAGACAGAAATTACTATTTTTACTTTATTTAATCTAAATAACAGAAAGTATAAGGAGGGTACATAGAGTTGTGCCTTCTAACTTCATCCATCTCATGCTCATCAAAAGGAATCCACTAACAAGGTTGAGCAAGTCTTGTTAACAAACTCGTTATGAATCGCATGAAACCGGAGAAATTTCAAGATGACACTAGGTTACCTCAATACGGATATGTACATCCCCAATAATAAGAATATCATATTTCTTCTTGATAGTAGGAAGAGGAAGTTCAAAACCTCCAATAATAATTGATGGTATTTTTCCAATAGAATTGATGCTGTGGACTTGAGGTTGTTTCCTCGGAAAGTGTACCGTATGCTCATTACCATTAACATGAAAAGTGACATTGCCTTTGTTGCAATCAATAACAGCCCCCGCAGTATTCAAAAAGGGTCTACCAAGGATAATCGACACACTATCATCCTCGGGAATATCAAGAATAACAAAGTCCGTTAAGATAGTAACGTTTGCAACCACAACAGGCACATCCTCACAAACACCGACAAGTATAGTGGTTGATTTATCGGCCATTTGCAAAGATATTTCAGTAGGTGTCAACTTATTAAATTCAAATCTATGATATAAAGAGAGAGGCATAACACTAACACCGGCTCCAAGATCATATAAAACAGTTTTAACATAGTTTCTTTTAATGGAGCATGGTATAGTTGGTACTCCTGGATCTCCAAGTTTCTTAGGTATTCCACCCATAAAAGTATAATTAGCAAGCATGGTGGAAATTTCAGCTTCCGGTATCTTTCTTTTATTTGTAATAATATCTTTCATGTACTTAGCATAAGGATTTACTTTAAGAATATCAGTCAAACGCATACGCAAAAAGATAGGTCTAATCATTTCAGCAAAGCGCTCAAAATCCTCATCATCCTTTTTGTTGGATGGTTTAGGAGGAAAAGGCATGGGTTTCTGAACCCAGGGTTCTCTTTCTTTACTGTGCTTCATAGCAATGAAGTCTCTTTTATCATAACGTTGATTCTTTGATTGTGGGTTATCAAGATCAACATCAGGTTCAATCTCTACATCATTGTTATTGCTAGGTTGAGCATCAGCATGAACATTATCATTAACATTATCACTAGGTTCATGTTCATCACCAGATTATGTTTCAGCATCAGAAATAGAAATAGATTATGTTTCAGCATCAGAATTAGAAATACCATTGGGATTCTCAGGTGAGTCTATAACAAGTTCACTAGAAGCATGCAAAGTCCTATCATTTTTGTTTTTCTTCTTTTTAGAAGTACTACGTGCATTTACATTATTTCCCTGAGAATCTTGCTCAATTCTCTTAGGGTGGCCCTCAGGATACAAAGGTTCCTGAGTCATTTTAACCGTTCTAGTTGCTACTCTAACGACAAAGTCATGTTTATTATTATTTAATTCATTGAGCAAATCATTCTGAGCCTTAAGCACTTGTTCTACTTGGGTGGTAACCATAGAAGCATGTTTACTAATTAGTTTAAGTTCACCTTTAACTCTAGCCATAAAATCACTCGAGTGTCCAATCATATAAGCATTACTCTTCAATTGTCTACCAACATAAGAATTGAAATTTTCTTGTTTAGCCATAAAGTCATCAAATTCATCCAAGCATTGGCTAGAAAACTTAGTAGACGGGATTTCAACTTTATCATATCTATAGAGAGAACTTACCTTTACTATCTGTGTCGGGTTATCAAGACCATGTATTTCTTCAATAGGTGGTATATTAAGGCCATGTATTTCTTCAACAAGAGGTAAAATTTTAACATCTTCAACTTTAATACCTTTCTCTTTCATAGATTTCTTTGCCTCTTGCATATCTTCAGGACTGAGAAATAGAACACCTTTTTCTTTGGGGTTGGCTTAGGAGTTAGTTCAGGAAGTGTCCAATTATTTTCATTAGTAAACATATTATTCAATAGCAATTCAACTTGATCAACAGTTCTTTCCCTGAAAACACAACGAGCACAACTATCCAGGTGGTCTCTGGAAGCATCGGTTAGTCCATTATAAAAGATATCAAGTATTTCATTTTTCTTAAGAGGATGATCAGGCAAAGCATTTAGTAATCGGAGAAGCCTCCCCCAAGCTTGTGGGAGACTCTCTTCTTCAATTTGCACAAAATTATATATTTCCCTCAAGGCATCTTGTTTCTTATGAGCGGGGAAATATTTAGCAGAGAAGTAATAAATCATATCCCGAGGACTACGCACACAACCAGGATCAAGAGAATTAAACCAAGTTTTAGCATCACCCTTTAATGAGAACGGGAAAATCTTAAGGATATAGTAGTAGCGAGATTTCTCATCATTAGTGAAGAGGGTGGCTATATAATTTAATTTAGTAAGATGTGCCACAACAGTTTCAGATTCATTGCCATAAAGAGGATCAGATTCAACCAAAGTAATTATCTCAGGGTCGACAGAGAAATCATAATCCTTATTAGTAACACAGATAGGTGAAATAGCAAAAGCAGGGTCATATTTCATTCTAGCATTCAAAGACTTTTGTTTCAGCTTAGCTAATAATTTCTTAAGATCAGATCTGTCATTGCAAGAAGGAAAATCTCTAGCAGTTTCTTCATCCATAACATAACCCTCAGGAACAACAGGCAATTCATATCTAGGGGAAGAATCTTCATCATCACTTTCATCAATATTATCAGTTTATGTTTCATTCTCTCTAGCCCTAGCAAGTTGTTCATAAGTAATTCACCTAATGGCACGGTATTATCAAGCATAGAAGTGGTTTCATCATAAGTATCATGCATAGCAGAAGTGGCATCATCAATGACATGCGACATATCAAAATTAATAGCAGAAGCAGGTTTAGGTGTCGCAAGTTTACTCATAACAGAAGGAGAATCAAGTGCAGAGCTTGATGGCAGTTCCTTACCTCCCCTCGTTGTTGAGGGATAAATCTTAGTTCTTTCGTATTTCAAGTTCCTCATAGTGACCAGCAGATATAAATCCCAAGTGACTCAAAGAATAGAGCTATGCTCCCCGGCAACGGTGCCAGAAAATAGTCTGATAACCCACTAGTATAGGGGATCGCAACAGTTTTCGAGGGTAGAGTATTCAACCCAAATTTATTGATCCGACACAAGGGGAGCCAAAGAATATTCTCAAGTATTAGCAGTTGAGTTGTCAATTCAACCACACCTGGATAACTTAGTATCTGCAGCAAAGTATTTAGTAGCAAAGTAGTATGAAAGTAATGGTAACAGTAGCAAAAGTAACAGTAGCAGTTTTGTAGTAATTGTAACAGTGGCAACAGTAAAGTAACTAAGCAAAGAGCAATATGTGAAAAGCTCGTGGGCATTGGATCAGTGATGGATAATTATGTCGGATGTGATTCCTCATGTAATAGTTATAACATAGGGTGACATAGAACTAGCTCTAATTCATCACTGTAATGTAGGCATGTATTCCGAATATAGTCATACGTGCTTATGGAAAAGAACTTGCATGCCATCTTTTGTCCTACCCTCCCGTGGCAACAGGGTCTTATTGTAAACTAAGGGATATTAAGGCCTCCTTTTAATAGAGTACCGGAGCAAAGCATTAACACTTAGTGAATACATGAACTCCTCAAACTACAGTCATCACTGGTAAGTATCCCGATTATTGTCACTTCGGGGTTAACGGATCATAACACATAATAGGTGACTATAGACTTGCAAGATAGGATCAAGAACTCACATATATTCATGAAAACATAATAGGTTCAGATCTTAAATCATGGCACTCGGGCCCTAGTGACAAGCATTAAGCATAGCAAATTCATAGCAACATCAATCTTAGAACATAGTGGATACTAGGGATCAAACCCTAACAAAAATAACTTAATTACATGATAAATCTCATCCTACCCATCACTGTCCAGCAAGCCTATGATGGAATTACTCACGCACGGCGGTGAGCATCATGAAACCGGTGATCGAGGATGGTTTATGATGACGATGGCGATGGATTCCCCTCTTCGAAGCCCCGAATGGACTCCAGATCAGCCCTCCCGAGAGTGTTTAGGGCTTGGCGGCGGCTCTGTATCGTAAAACGCGATGAATCCTTCTCTCTGGTTTTTTCTCCTCGAACATGAATATATGGAGTTGGAGTTGAGGTCGGTGGAGCTTCAGGGGGCCCATGCGGCAGGGGGCGCGCCCTAGGGGGTGGGGGCGCCCCCACCCTCGTGGATAGGGTTTGGGCCCCCTGACGTTGATTCTGTCGCCATATTTTTTATTAAATCCAAAAAGTTGCTCCGTGGATTTTCAGGTCATTCCAAGAACTTTTATTTCTGCATAAAAATAACACCATGGCAGTTCTACTGAAAATAGCGTCAGTCCGGGTTAGTTCCATTCAAATCATGCAAGTTAGAGTCCAAAACAAGGGCAAAATTGTTTGGAAAAGTATATACGACGGAGACTTATCATGGACGTTCACCAAGTACTCGTCATCTTGAAGCTCGAAATGGGCACTCTCCAATGTAGCACCGTCTTGGTATTCCTTCAAAAGAAGCAAGGACAACAAACACCTGGATAAATAAATGTGGTTCGTGTTAGTGCACACACCAAGCATTCAAGTGGTGATTCACCCAACAATTGTTGTCATTAAGCATAGCATATGGTGTAAAAAGGATTGTGGCATGTCATGTAAACATATGAAGTGAGCACAATCAAGGACATCATGGAAACAAGCATGCAAATGGGAGGTAGAGATGCTAATATGTTTGACAAGAGAACAAGCATCTAGCTCAAGGTCATAGAAAACATGCATAAAGCGCTCGAAAAATGGTCAAAGGTAGGCATATGAATCATTCACAACACCAAAGAAAATGATATGTCTAAACACATGGGTCAAGTGCAAGACAATCCAAAAGCATAATGTTCATAGGGTGTAGTGAAAAGCGAATGGCACTCAACACAATAGAAAGAGCAATTGTTCATCATGTGTTGGGAAATCAAGTCAAACATGTAGCAAACAATTGCACATGGCATATGTGAAGAAATGACATAGTTGCAACCAAACATGTTATAGGAGCAAGTAATCCAAGAATAGGATGCAACACACAAGGTATATATGTCACGAGGCATGGAAAGGTGAGAATGACAAGTCGAAGCAAGATCTCTAACATGTGCGCAATCAAGTGGTCCAAGATGAACAAGAAGTCTAATGGAGCAAGCAACACAAGTAGTATGATCCATAATATCCAAGCACATGTTTTGGGGGTTCTCAAAATAGAAGGATATCACCTTGAAAGCATGTCCTTGTACATCCTTCACAATGCCGAAGTACAAGGAAATGCAATGTAGAATTGTCGTGGTAGAAGGTGGTTCGCTCTCAAGAGCTCGAAATGGTCAACTCATGTGGCGTGGAAGTCGACACGAAGTTCAAGTTGCCTACACATACACAAAACAAAGCAAAGAACGTATGCACATGTTAGATAAACACATCATCCATCATGATGGTTCTCATCTCTTGCACATAACCATCAGAAGCACAAGTGCATGAATAATATGATGCAACAATGGCTATATTCATGGCACTAGGTATATGGTGCAAAGAGGTAAGACAAGCATGCTTCACAATAAATATGTCAAAATCTCCAAATATATGTGAGAATGCTATGGGGGCAATCTCATTAGAAAGACTAAAAACATTGTTGCACTCAATATATGTCAAATCATATAGCATGAGGGAGGCAACACATGGAGATATATGATAAGAAGCAATAACAATCATGTGCAAAGCATGTAGATGGTTGTCATCAACCGCATGAAATGAGCAAGTATAAACCATTGGTGATGCAACAAGGCAAGCAATCATAGTAATCGAGTCGTGCAAAGTAGTGGAGCAAAGATGCAACACACTAGAGGAGATCACGTCAATCATGTCATGTCTGCAAATAATAGGCATAAGCAATGCACATGACATATCGCAAGCACAAACACAAAGCAAGATCATAGTATCATCATTGGAATGGGTCATAAATGGAACATGGCAATAACAAGCAATATCTCCACCAAGCTTGAAAATACACATACAAGTAGTAGAATCAATCATCATGTGTAATGCAAAGCATGGGTCACAAGTGCATGGCAAACGCATATGAATGAGCATATCATGCAAAGTGAACATGGCAAGATGGGCATATAACATGTAATGGGCAATAACCCATAACCATGTGAGGGCCATGTAGAAGAAATGCGCGAAGTCATTACACAATGGAAATGGTGTGAAAACCAATCCACGGGATCCCAAGTCATCGTTGCTCTCTAGAGCTCGTTTTGTCAACTCATGGGATTGTGAGGTTGACAAGTAAGAATGGGTACCTACACAAAAGAGACACAAACCAAAGAAATTGTGTGCATGGTAAATGTACACACCATCCATCATGATGTTGTTGAGGAACGTAGTAATTTCAAAAAAAATCCTACACACACGGAAGATCATGGTGATGCATAGCAACGAGAGGGGAGAGTGTCGTCTACATACCCTCGTAGACCGAAAGCGGAAGTGTTGGAACAACGCGGTTGATGTAGTCGTACGTCTTCACGGCCCGACCGATCAAGCACCAAAACTACGACATCTCCGAGTTCTAGCACACGTTCAGCTCGATGACGTCCCTCGAACTCCGATCCAGCCGAGTGTCGAGGGAGAGTTCTGTCAACACGATGGTGTGGTAACGGTCTTGATGTTCTACCGTCGCAGGGCTTCGCCTAAGCACCGCTAAAATATTATCGAGGAGGACTATGGTGGAGGGGGGCACCGCACACGGCTAAGAGATCAAGAGATCAATTGTTGTGTCTATAGGTGCCCCCTGCCTCCGTATATAAAGGAGCAAGGGGGGAGTGGGCAGCCGGCCAGGGAGGAGGCGTGCCATGGGGAGTCCTACTCCCACCGGGAGTAGGACTCCCTCCTTTCCTTGTTGGACTTGGAGAAGGGGGGAGAGAGGAGGGAGAGAGAGGAAGGAAGGGGGGGTGGGGGCGCCCCCCTCTCCTTGTCCTATTCGGACTAGGGGGGAGTGGCGCGCGGCCCAGCCCTGGCCGCCTCTCCTCTTCTCCACTAAGGCCCACTATGGCCCATTAAGCCCCCGGGGGGTTCAGGTAACCCCTTGGTACTCCGGTAAAATCCCGATTTCACCCGGAACACTTCCGACATCCAAATATAGGCTTCCAGTATGTCAATCTTCATGTCTCGACCATTTCGAGACTCCTCGTCATGTCCGTGATCACATCCAGGACTCTGAACAACCTTCGGTACACCAAAACTCATAGACTCATAATATAACTGTCATCGAAACCTTAAGCGTGTGGACCCTACGGGTTCAAGAACTATGTAGACATGACCGAGACACGTTTTCGGTCAATAACCAATAGCGGAACCTGGATGCTCATATTGGCTCCTACATATTCTACGAAGATCTTTATCGGTCAAACCGCATAACAACATACGTTGTTCCCTTTGTCATCGGTATGTTACTTGCCCGAGATTTGATCGCCGGTATCCAATACCTAGTTCAATCTCGTTACCGTCAAGTCTCTTTACTCGTTCCGTAATGCATCATTCCGTAACTAACTCATTAGCTACATTGCTTGCAAGGCTTATAGTGATGTGCATTACCAAGAGGGCCCGGAGATACCTCTCCGACAATCAGAGTGACAATACCTAATCTCGAAATATGCCAACTCAACATGTTCCTTTGGATACACCTGTAGAGCTCCTTTATAACCACCCAGTTACGTTGTGATGTTTGGTAGCACACAAAGTGTTCCTCCTGTACACGGGAGTTGCATAATCTCATAGTTGTAGGAACATGTATAAGTCATGAAGAAAGCAATAGCAACATACTAAACGATCAAGTGCTAAGCTAACGGAATGGATCATGTCAATCACATCATTCTCCTAATGATGTGATCCCGTTAATCAAATGACAACTCATGTCTATGGTTAGGAAACATAACCATCTTTGATTAATGAGCTAGTCAAGTAGAGGCATACTAGTGACATTAAGTTTGTCTATGTATTCACACATGTATCATATTTCCGGTTAATACAATTCTAGCATGAATAATAAACATTTATCATGAAATAAGGAAATAAATAATAACTTTATTATTGCCTCTAGGGCATATTTCCTTCAGTCTCCCACTTGCACTAGAGTCAATAATCTAGATTACAAAGTAATGATTCTAACACCCATGGAGCCTTGGTGCTGATCATGTTTTGCTCATGGAAGAGGCTTAGTCAACGGGTATGCAACATTCAGATCCGTATGTATCTTGCAAATCTCTATGTCTCCCACATGCACTTGGTCCCGGATGGAATTGAAGCGTCTCTTGATGTGCTTGGTCCTCTTGTGAAATCTGGATTCCTTTGCCAAAGCAATTGCACCAGTATTTTCACAGAAGATCTTCATTGGTCCCGATGCACTAGGTATGACACCTAGATCGGAAATGAACTCCTTCATCTAGACTCCTTCATTTGCTGCTTCTGAAGCAGCTATGTACTCCGCTTCACATGTAGATCCTGCCACGACGCTTTGTTTAGAACTGCACCAACTAACAGCTCCACAGTTCAATATAAACACGTATCCGGTTTGCGATTTAGAATCGTCCGGATCAGTATCAAAGCTTGCATCGACGTAACCATTTACGACTAGCTCTTTGTCACCTCCATAAACGACAAACATATCCTTAGTCCTTTTCAGGTATTCCAGGATATTCTTGACCGCTGTCCAGTGATCCACTTCTGGATTACTTTGATACCTCCCTGCTAAACTTATTGCTAAGCATACGTCAGGTCTGGTACACAGCATTGCATACATGATAGAGCCTATGTCTGAAGCATAGGGAACATCTTTCATTTTCTCTCTATCTTCTGCTGTGGTCGGGCATTGAGTCTGACTCAACTTCACACCTTGTAATACATGCAAGAACCCTTTCTTTGCCTGATCCATTTTGAAATTTTTCAAAACTTTATCAAGGTATGTGCTTTGTGAAAGTCCAGTTAACCATCTTGATCTATCTCTATAGATCTTGATGCCCAATATGTAAGCAGCTTCACCGAGGTCTTTTATTGAAAAACTTTTATTCAAGTATCCCTTTATGCTATCCAGAAATTCTATATCATTTCCAATCAACAATATGTCGTCTACATATAATATCAAAAATACTACAGAGCTCCCACTCACTTTCTTGTAAATACATGCTTCTCCAAAAGTCTGTATAAAACCATATGCTTTGATCACACTATCAAAGCGTTTATTCCAACTCCAAGAGGCTTGCACTAGTCCATAAATGGATCGCTGGAGCTTGCACACTTTGTTAGCATCTTTTGGATCAACAAAACCTTCTGGTTGCATCATATACAACTCTTCTTCCAGAAATCTATTCAGGAACGCAGTTTTGACATCCATTTGCCATATTTCATAATCATAAAATGCGGCAACTGCTAACATGATTCGGACAGACTTAAGCATCGCTACAGGTGAGAAAGTCTCATCGTAGTCAACCCCATGAACTTGTCGAAATCCTTTTGCAACAAGTCGAGCGTTGTAGACAGTTACATTACCATCAGCGCCACTCTTCTTCTTGAAGATCCATTTATTCTTGATGGCTTGCCGATCATCGGGCAAGTCAACCAAAGTCCATACTTTGTTCTCGTACATGGATCCCATCTCAGATTTCATGGCCTCAAGCCATTTTGCGGAATCTGGGCTCATCATCTCTTCCTCATAGTTCGTAGGTTCGTCATGGTCAAGTAACATGACTTCCAGAATAGGATTACCGTACCACTCTGGTGCGGATCTTATTCTGGTTGACCTACGAGGTTCGGTAGTAACTTGATCTGAAGTTTCATGATCAATATCATTAGCTTCCCACTGATTGGTGTAGTCGTCACAGGAACCGGTTTCTGTGATGAACTAATTTCCAATAAGGGAGCAGGTACAGTTACCTCATCAAGTTCTACTTTCCTCCCACTCACTTCTTTCGAGAGAAACTCCTTCTCTAGAAAGGATCCGATTTTAGCAACAAAAGTCTTGCCTTCAGATCTGTGATAGAAGGTGTACCCAATAGTCTCTTTTGGGTATGCTATGAAGACACATTTCTCCGATTTGGGTTTGAGCTTATCTGGTTGAAATTTCTTCACATAAGCATCGCAGCCCCAAACTTTAAGAAACGACAACTTTGGTTTGTTGCCAAACCATAGTTCATAAGGCGTCGTCTCGATGGATTTTGATGGTTCCCTATTTAACGTGAATGCGGCCGTCTCTAAAGCATAACCCAAAAACGATAGCGGTAAATCAGTAAGACACATCATAGATCGCACCATATCTAGTAAAGTATGATTACGACGTTCAGACACACCATTACGCTGTGGTGTTCCGGGTGGCGTGAGTTGCGAAACTATTCCGCATTGTTTCAAATGTAAACCAAACTCGTAACTCAAATATTCTCCTCCACGATCAGAGCGTAGAAACTTTATTTTCTTGTTACGATGATTTTCCACTTCACTCTGAAATTCTTTGAACTTTTCAAATGTTTCAGACTTGTGTTTCATTAAGTAGATATACCCATATCTGCTCAAATCATCTGTGAAGGTGAGAAAATAATGATACCCGCCGTGAGCCTCAACATTCATTGGACCACACACATCGGTATGTATGATTTCCAACAAATCAGTTGCTCGCTCCATAGTTCCGGAGAACGGCGTTTTGGTCATCTTGCCCATGAGGCACGGTTCGCAAGTACCAAATGATTGATAATCAAGTGATTCCAGAAGTCCATCAATATGGAGTTTCTTCATGCGCTTTACACCAATATGACCCAAACGGCAGTGCCACAAATAAGTTGCACTATCATTATCAACTCTGCTCTTTTGGCTTCAACATTATGAATATGTGTATCACTACTATCGAGATTTAATAAAAATAGACCACTCTTCAAGGGTGCATGACCATAAAAGATATTACTCATATAAATAGAACAACCATTATTCTCTGATTTAAATGAATAACCGTCTCGCATCAAACAAGATCCAGATATAATGTTCATGCTCAACGCTGGCACCAAATAACAATTATTCAGGTATAAAACTAATCCTGAAGGTAGATGTAGAGGTAGCGTGCCGACTGCGATCACATCGACTTTGGAACCATTTCCCACACGCATCATCACCTCGTCCTTAGCCAATCTTCACTTAATCCGTAGTCCCTGTTTCGAGTTGCAAATATTAGCAACAGAACCAGTATTAAATACCCAGGTGCTACTGCGAGCATTAGTAAGGTACACATCAATAACATGTATATCACATATACCTTTGTTCACCTTGCCATCCTTCTTATCCGCCAAATACTTGGGGCAGTTCCGCTTCCAGTGACCAGTCTGCTTGCAGTAGAAGCACTCAGTCTCAGGCTTAGGTCCAGACTTGGGTTTCTTCTCTTGAGCAGCAACTTGTTTGTTGTTCTTCTTGAAGTTCCCCATCTTTTTCCCTTTACCCTTTTTCTTGAAACTGGTGGTCTTATTGACCATCAACACTTGATGCTCCCTTTTGGTTTCTACCTCCGCAACCTTTAGCATTGCGAAGAGCTCGGGAATAGTCTTGTTCATCCCTTGCATATTATAGTTCATCACGAAGCTCTTGTAGCTTGGTGGCAGTGATTGAAGAATTATGTCAGTGACACTATCATCAGGAAGATTAACTCACAGTTGAATCAAGTGATTATTATACCCAGACATTTTGAGTATATGTTCACTGACAGAACTATTCTCCTCCATCTTGCAGCTGTAAAACTTATTGGAGACTTCATATCTCTCAACCCGGGCATTTGCTTGAAATATTAACTTCAATTCCTGGAACATCTCATATGCTCCATGACATTCAAAACGTCGTTGAAGTCCCGGTTCTAAGCCGTAAAGATGGCACACTGAACTATAGAGTAGTCATCAACACGCGACTGCCAGGCATTCACCATGTCTGCAGTAGCTGGTGCAGGTGGTACACCTAGCGGTGCTTCCAGGACGTAACTCTTCTGTGCAACAATGAGGATAATCCTCAAGTTATGGACCCAGTCCGTGTAATTGCTACCATCATCTTTCAACTTTGCTTTCTCAAGGAACGCATTAAAATTCAACGGAACAACAGCACGAGCCATCTATCTACAATCAACATAGATATGCAAAATGCTATCAGGTACAAAGTTCATGATAAATTTAAGTTCAATTAATCATATTACTAAAGAACTCCCACTTAGCCAGACATCTCTCAAGTCATCTAAGTGATCACGTGATCCAAATCAACTAAACCATGTCCGATCATCACGTGAGATGGAGTAGTTTTCAATGGTGAACATCACTATGTTGATCATATCTACTATATGATTCACGTTCAACTTTTCGGTCTCCGTGTTCCGAGGCCATATATGTATATGCTAGGCTCGTCAAGTTTAACCCGAGTATTCCGCGTGTGCAACTGTTTTGCACCGGTTGTATTTGAATGTAGAGCCTATCACACCCGATCATCAAGTGGTGTCTCAGCACGAAGAACTTTCGCAATGGTGCATACTCAAGGAGAACACTTATTGATAATTAGTGAGAGATCATCTTAAAATGCTACCGTCAATCAAAACAAGATAAGATGCATAAAGGATAAACATCACATGCAATCAATATAAGTGATATGATATGGCCATCATCATCTAGTGCTTGTGATCTCCATCTCCGAAGCACCATCGTGATCACCATCATCACTGGCGCGACACCTTGATCTCCATCGTAGCATCGTTGTCGTTTCACCATCTATTGCTTCTACGACTATCGCTACCACTTAGTGATAAAGTAAAGCAATTACAGGGCGCTTGCATTTCATACAATAAAGCAACAACCATATGGCTCTTGCCGGTTGCCGATAACTCGGTTACAAAACATGATCATCTCATACAATAAAATATAGCATCATGTCTTGACCATATCACATCACAACATGCCCTGCAAAAACAAGTTAGACGTCCTCTACTTTGTTGTTGCAAATTTTACGTGGCTGCTACGGGCTGAGCAAGAACCGTTCTTACCTACGCATCAAAACCACAACGATAGTTCGTCAAGTTAGTGCTATTTTAACCTTCGCAAGGACCGGGCGTAGCCACACTCTGTTCAACTAAAGTTGGAGAAACTGACACCCGCCAGCCACCTGTGTCCAAAGCACGTCGGTAGAACTAGTCTCGCGTAAGCGTACGCGTAATGTCGGTCCGGGCCGCTTCATCAAACAATACCACCAAACCAAAGTATGACATGCTAGTAAGCAGTATGACTTGTATCGTCCACAACTCGCTTGTGTTCTACTCGTGCATATAACATCTACGCATAAAACCTGGCTCGGATGCCACTGTTGGGGAACGTAGTAATTTCAAAAAAATTCCTACGCACATGCAAGATCATGGTGATGCATAGCAACAAGAGGGGAGAGTGTCGTCTATATACCCTCGTAGACCGAAAGCGGAAGCATTAGAACAACGCGGTTGATGTAGTCGTACATCTTCATGGCCCGACCGATCAAGCACCGAAACTACGACACCTCCGAGTTCTAGCACACGTTCAGCTCGATGACGTCCCTCGAACTCCGATCCAGCCGAGTGTCGAGGGAGAGTTCCATCAGCACAACGGCGTGGTGATGATCTTGATGTTCTACCGTCGCAGGGCTTCGCCTAAGCACCGCTACAATATTATCGAGGATGACTATGGTGGAGGGGGGCACCGCACACGACTAAGAGATCAAGAGATCAATTGTTGTGTCTATAGGTGCCCCCTGCCCCCGTATATAAAGGAGCAAGGGGGGAGGGGGCGGCCGGCCAGGGAGGAGGCGCGCCATGGGGATTCCTACTCCCACCAGGAGTAGGACTCCCTCCTTTCCTTGTTGGACTTGGAGAAGGGGGGAAAGAGGAGGGAGAGAGAGGAGGGAAAGGGGGGCGCCGCCCCCCTCTCCTTGTCCTATTCGGACTAGGGGGGAGGGGCGCGCGGCCCAGCCCTGGCCGCCTCTCCTCTTCTCCACTAAGGCCCACTATGGCCCATTAAGTCCCTGGGGGGTTCCGGTAACCCCCCGGTACTCCAGTAAAATCCCGATTTCACCCGGAACACTTCCGATATCCAAATACAGGCTTCCAATATATCAATCTTCATGTATCGACCATTTTGAGACTCCTCGTCATGTCCGTGATCACATCCGGGACTCTGAACAAACTTCGGTACATCAAAACTCATAAACTCATAATATAACTATCATCGAAACCTTAAGCGTGCGGACCCTACGGGTTCGAGAACTATGTAGACATGACCGAGAGATGTTTTCGGTCAATAACCAATAGCGGAACCTGGATGCTCATATTGGCTCCTACATATTCTACGAAGATCTTTATCGGTAAACCGCATAACAACATACGTTGTTCCCTTTGTCATCGGTATGTTACTTGCCCGAGATTTGATCGTAGGTATCCAATACCTAGTTCAATATCGTTACCGACAAGTCTCTTTACTCATTCCGTAATGCATCATTCCGTAACTAACTCATTAGCTACATTTCTTGCAAGGCTTATAGTGATGTGCATTACCGAGAGGGCCCAGAGATACCTCTCCGACAATCAGAGTGACAAAACGTAATCTCAAAATACGCCAACTCAACATGTACCTTTGGAGACACCTGCAGAGCTCCTTTATAATCACCCAGTTACGTTGTGATGTTTGGTAGAACACAAAGTGTTCCTCTGGTAAACGGGAGTTGCATAATCTCATAGTTGTAGGAACATGTATAAGTCATGAAGAAGGCAATAGCAACATACTAAACAATCAAGTGCTAAGCTAACGGAATGGGTCATGTCAATCACATCATTCTCCTAATGATGTGATCCCGTTAATCAAATGACGACTCATGTCTATGGTTAGGAAATATAACCATCTTTGATTAATGAGCTAGTCAAGTAGAGGCATACTAGTGACATTAAGTTTGTCTATGTATTCACACATGTATCATGTTTCCGGTTAATATAATTCTAGCATGAATAATAAACATTTATCATGAAATAAGGAAATAAATAATAACTTTATTATTGCCTCTAGGGCATATTTCCTTCAGATGTGTATGTGCATGTGTGAGTTAGCACAAGATAAGCATCGGGCAAAGAAATTCGATGCATGGTATAACAACATGGCATCCATCATGAAAGAATAATTGTTATGTATGATACGATGGGGACACAAATCTAGCATACAAGTATATGTAACATCAATAGAATTTTCATTATGGGGAGCATATTGTGCACACAAGTATTAGTGGGATCATGCAATGGATGGGAGCGATCAAAATCTCCTAAAATGTATGAGGAAACTATGGGGGTCTCCTCATGAGCAATATCGAAAACATCATATGGAGAAAATGGACAACATCCAATACAATGCATATCCGAAGCTAGGTGGTCATGGCATGGCATATGAGATAAATGATGCAAAGGGAGCATATTAATATCATCACAAGAAAAACAAATGCCAATAACCATGGGCCTGCCATCTATGCCATAAGTGCAAATTGGGTTTATGTTAATGGCAGATGCATAGTTACTATGAAGAGATTGCAAATATGACATATGTTTGATCTCGTGCATAGGATATGATAAGTCAAGCGGATTGTCAACATGATGTGATCTAAAGAATTGTCACAAGAAATCCTATGTAGCATTACATCACAACTAATAGACTCCACATGGCAATCATAATACTCATCATAAATGGGCAATAAATCATCACATGGGGAAGTCGTACTAGCATGAAGCATGGTAGTAGGTGGATCAACATCATGCAAGCAATCAATGTCAAGAATGTCCACCAGTGGGACTAGAGCATCAACTTCACCTATGTTACCTTTCTCATTCCACTCAAGTGGTGTAGGTGAGGTGGGAAAGACCGAATGGTGGTCATCTTCATCGTGATGGAACCACGTGGTGGGGGGGGTGCATCATATTCCACCATGGCCATCGTCCTGTACAAAGGAAGGACGAAGTCGTCGAGTATCGGCCCGTCATCATAAATGGGACCTTGTACCAAATGAAAAGACACAATAGAGGTAGAGATTAAGTTGTTAGAGTTCAAAATGTCCTCACATGACCTATCAACTATCACACTCTCTCTATGTGGTGGTTCACTCACTCCCTCAAAGTAGGTGCACTCAAAGTCACATATGGCGGAGTCACTCATCTCACTCAAGTGGTGGGGGTTGTGGCTCTCCTCACATGGGAATTGGGGCAACTCATCATATATGGGGCTAGTGGTGAAGTCACTCTCACTCTCAATATGGTGGCAAAAGTCACTCAAATCATCATACGTCTCCGTGGTCGAAGGGAAAATCCCATGAACAACCATCTCGTAGTCATCATCATGGATGAAGGCCGAAGATGGCACATCATCACTCTTGCCGTGGGTGAAGGCTGAAGATGGCACATCATCACTCTTGCCTCCTAAGATGGAAGAATCATCCATGCTCGTCACCATGTCGCTTGCCTCCAAAGCTTGGTCCTTGAAGGTCTCCCTAGTCGTACTCGTCGCCGCGCCATGTTGAAAAAGAGTAGTGGTAGACTTGGCATCGTCAATGCCACAAAGAGGGATGGCGGTGAAGTCGAACTTGGGAGCATCGTCTTGGAGCTCATCGGTCTTGGACATCTTGGTGGTACTATCCTCATGCTCGTTGCCGTGGAGCTTGGTCATCGCGAATTGAGCTTGGGGTGGAGAAGTCTTGGCCTTCATGAGTTCTTGTTCTACCTTGAAAACACCAATGTAGTTGTCGTCGAGGGACTTGTAGTTATCGAGGAAGATTGTCTTGGAGATGTCGTTGTGCAATCCCATCATGAAGTGGAACTTCATCCAAATGGGGTCGTCCACGCCGGCTCATCGCAAGGCATTCTTCATCTCCTTGAAGTATGCGTCGATGGACTTGGATCCTAGGATAGTGTTCTCCAATTGGCGTAGAAGTTGTTCCGTGTAGGTTGGAGGCACGAACACTCGCCGCATAGCTCTCTTCATCTTGGGCCAACTCATGTCGTAGATCTCCGAAGGTGTGTGAAGACACCATGTTGATGCATAGTCGTGGAAGTTTCTTGTGGCGCACTTCACTTGATCTTCGGGAGGAACATGATGTAGCTTGAGGTAGTCGTCCATCAAGCTCTCCCACTTGAGATACTCCTCGGGTTCTAGAGTCTCATAGAAAGAAATCTCGTGGTCGGTGTCGAGGTCGTAGTAGCTCGTGGAAGTCACGGACTTGAGCTTGGGGAGCTTCTCTTGAGCATAGTCTTGAGGTGCTTGTTGGCAAAGATGTCGTATGTCCATAGGCAAAGATGCCTTGAAGTCGCTTAGCGAAGATGCCAAGGGAGATGGTGAAGTTGTTGAGCGGTTGTTGGTGTTGAGCTCTTGACCTCCACGTTCTTGGTGGTGGTGGTGTCAATGCCGATGTGATATTACCGGAGATGGTAGCTCGGAAGCATGTGCACTTGAGCGTCTTCTCGAAGATGAGGAAGACCGCTTGTAGGACTTGATGAGGGCTTTGATCTCCTCCATTTGAACATCCATCTTGGCATCCAAGGTGTTTTTCGTGGCATCGAACTTGTCGTTGTTGTTTTAGACCAAAGGAGGTGTGCTTTGCCTATCCATCATAAGACTCGAGCTAAGGTTAGTAGGAAATGAGATAAACAATACCAAGTTACCTTTTCCCAAAGTTGAGGATGTATCCCGTTTCACTCAATTTGAAATGAAAGAATAGTGGAATTGGTACTGGACTTGTTCACTCACACCTATGAAGTAAAGCTTATGGTAGAGCTCGGTGAGGATAGTGGCACAAAAATTTGATGCAAAATGTTAGCAAGAATCAATGATGTTGAAAGGGATTCACAAATTCGCAAGTGAAACAAGTAGACCAATAGCGATGGGTCCCACATGGGAACACACACACGGATAGATAAATGGGGTCGTGCAACCAAGTAATGAGCACAAAATGTGGAATCCATGGAAAACACTCGCGTTTCACAACTCAAGAGAGACGCTAGCACGATTGCTCAATAGGCAGATACGACACTTGTGCACAACCTATAAGGTGCAAAATGGATAAACTTTCTATCCCAAGTATGCTATGTATGTATGGTTCCCGATGTTCTCTTGATGATCCAAGATGATCGTATATGACAATCTATATGCAATGTGGTATGATGCCATTGCTATTGCTTACAAGCTTCTTTTCTCTCTTTTTATTTTGCTTAAAATCTTATTCTTTTATTCTTTTCTATTTCTTGATATAGGCCACAATGCGAAATTCACAAACCAAGATAGCAATTGTGTATATACGGGAACAATCTTGTGACACAAGGGATGATATGCTACCAAGATGATATGGTATGTATGTGTAGATCGATGATCACTAACGTGCACAAGTAATGTTGCTGGCAATACTCAATGGCTAGTCTCGATAGGCAAGTGATGCAAAATGGGCTAGGGATTAACAATGCAAAGGCAAGAATGTACAGTGATAGGATACCACGATACCAAGATGATATAGAGGTTATCATTCCTTGCTTATAGTTAGGGTGTCAAAATGGTGAAGGTGGTCAATGTGGACTCCTTGGCGAAGTTGAGCGGCGGTGTTGTCGATGTTGAACCATTCCTAGTTATCTGAAACACCCTGGGAAATGGAAAAACCACAATTCAAATCTCCAAAGGCAAATATCAAATGGTGGTAGCGGATTCCGGTGGTGGTTTCGGAAGCTCAATGGGATTGCAAAAATGCAATGATGGGTTTTGGAGTACGCAATACGTAGGTGGAGGTTATGGTGGTGGACTATACGCGGTGTCGGAGTTGAGGTCACCATCCCTAAGTAGCCGAAACACCTTAGGAGGCACAAACCACAACTCGGACAAGCTCAAACAAAATTGGGTTAAGTTGAGGCGGCAGAAGTGTATGGTGGGCAACGTTATGCGGTAGTTATGTGGACGTTGATGAGGAAGTAATCGCGCCTAAGTAGCCGAAACACCTTAGGAGACTCAAATCACCACTCAAGCAACCACAAATGCAATGGGGATCAAAATGGGTTAGGTTGCGAAAGTCGGTCACTACTAGGGAACAGGCTAGCAGCAGCGCGGGTTTTAGGTGTATCAGTAGCGCGGGGAGGGGCGCTACTAATAAGGCGCTACAGCTAACATATAGCAGTAGTGCGTGGTCACCGGCGCTACTGCTACACAAGTGTAGCAGCAGCGCGGTTACTGGGAGCTCGCTACTGCTAGTAGCTCTAGCGCCCTTTGCAACAATGCGCTACTGCTATCGCGACGTTGCTGCTAACTTCTATACACTCGCTGCTGCTAATTTAACATGTTTTTTTGTTTTTTTGGGCATATTTGTTTTGTATTTGAACAAGCTTTATAGAAGAATATTTAGCACATAGAAATGTCATCATGATACACATACAAATGCCTGCGAGACCACGAATGTAATCATAGCATATACATACAAATAGTCTCATCATAATCATCATCCAACACAAAGTGGTCTCTCGTCATCATCTCGAAAATAGCGATACAAGTCCTTGATTACTTGCAAATACATCATCATCCATCTAAACAATGGTATACGCAAGAAGAGCTATCACTTTGAGTACATGAGTTCGTATCCCTCTCTCGCATTAGCGTGAACCTAAACTAACTACTGCTTGTCGCTCGGAAACCGGAAACCGGCAACACCTGGGCTTGACACTCCGGCCACTCATCGTATATATACTCCTGGCGTAGCACTTCTTCGCCATCGATGATCTATGCACCTGCATCGTCACATGAGTCGATGATATGCAACATATATAGTTGAGCAACAAAAGAAACAGACTTGACAAAAATAGAAACAACATATCATAAGCATAAATAACAAAGTTCATCGTACCCAAAATGCCCTAACTAGAGTGATCTTCGCTAGTCGAGGAGGAGGATGGTTTAATTACATCACAAATAAAGTTTCACTGTGCATAACTCAAAGTTTTGTCATACAGAAAGTATGGACTAAAGAGACACATTGTCATATATTGACAATCACCCCAACATGCCGTGCCATCCATCGAGGTCAGGGAGATAGTCCCCGAGCTTAGTGAAAGGCTTCAAGTCGAGACGCTGAGAGGCTATCCATGTTCGGACGTCTTCCCGCGACATTTGTCCTTCTCCGTAGAACATCCCTGTTTTTTCGACAACCTCTTTCATGATGATTTGGGCAAGTTCGCACTGGATGTTATAGAACTCAGCTCGAAGTCGATGATCCTCGATATCTCCTATGTCCTTTGCCCATTGCAGAATATGGGCATCGCCAGATCTAGGTGACATGTGAAGGTTCTGGTGATCCCGTCTGTACTCCAGCATGTGGTGTAGGACATAGAATCCATCATTAAGAGAATCGTTCGGTTGCTGGATGCAGCAGAAGTCGGTCTTATGGCTGAAGGCGGCCCTGCCGCCCCTTCTCTTCTTGTCCCTAACCTCTCCACCCCTTGCTTGGTAGTAAAACATAGCACTGTCGAGAACATCTTTGATGTGGGTGTAATCCTTTTTGTGAATGTTCATCGACGAGTCCAAGTAAAGAGCGTGGGAGAATCGGGGGTAGAGGATGATGAGGACGGCGCGCCCGCCGCTGCGCAAAATAAGTACACCTCAAATTAATTAGCCTCCACTGTGCAAATGAATTATTGAAATCAAAGGAAGGATAGCAGCGCGGATGACTTACACGGGATGATAAGGCACGAGAATCGCCTCCTTGTCCTTATTGGCGAGCATGAAACTGACGATGTAATCCCTCGCGTATTCACGCTGCTCTGCACAGACTCCCAAGAAGCTCTTGTGCATGTAGTACGGGTCAGCGACACAGATATGACGTATCTGCTCAACCCCAATGATGTAGTTCATGTGCAAGGCATAAAGGCGGACAAACGTAAAATCTAGCTTCTTCACGTGAAACATGTCGAATATGTAATCGCATCGGAGGAAGAACTTATCCGTAGGGAAGCTGTCGACGTACGACATTTGCCGCGGAACGTTAACCACGTAGAGTGGGTATCCTGGATCTTTAGAGGCGATGAGGCCTTTCTCTACCCGCAGCACATCATCATGAAGTCTCCTTAGATCGCCGAATCTGGCCCATAGCGCTGTTGCAGGTAGGATTGGTTGACCGGGGATATGCCATTTATCCGCATCCGGGATATCTATACGGTCCTGAAGCCGAGGCTGCTGAGGCGGCTGGATCATAGAATCAGCTTTTTTGCCTTTCCTCGCTCTCTTCCTAGACTTCTTTACTACTGGAAGGTCGTCAATAATACGTTGAGACGGTAATTCAGGCATCGACTCATGACGCTCAAACCCTGAGGAGGTGCCAGTATAGACATACTGGTCAGCGCCATCGTCATCCTCATCCTCATCCATGGTGACGTCATCAGCGACTAATGGAGCCTCCTCCTTACCCCGTCCGCTATCACCCAACCCGACACCCAACGCTAATTGGGTAGGTGGGGTGTTGATGTTCATACCTTGCTGAGGCTGCGTGCTCATGGGTGTGCTCCCGGTCGCCTCCAGACGCAGCAGACTCTTTGGCTACAACAGGACCCACACATTGCAACAATCACCAAGCCGCCGCGGTGTCTCCTCATCATCCACCAGTAGTGTTGGAGGAGGCAAATTCTCGTGGCCTGGTTCGACACTGGCCATGGAAACCTTGAAGACGTTCGGGGGGATCGGCCGGCTATGGAACAATGGTTCCTTCGGCTTCATTATCGTCACCTTCCCCACGTCCACCTTCTGGTCGCCCTTGGTGTACAATATGGTGCACGGGGTTTCGTCGGCCTGCAAAGAAAAGTCTACGACGTGAGACATCCGAAAGGCAACGAAAACGGGAGATTATACATTTATATTGAAGGGGGCCGGTGTGACAGATACCGTGAGGGCGTCGAGCTCAGCCAAAGACGAAGCACCGCCGAGCACGTCCGGTGCGGGAGCCGGTGTGGGAGCAGGTGCGGGAGCCGGTGCGGGAGCAGGTGCTCCCAAGAAGTCAGCAAGGGGAAAGTCCTCTGCATTTTTTCTGGATTTTTCCTTGTCCAAGTGATAACGCCCGTCACCAAGGAAGTAGACAAATCTGCAACCACCTATTTTGCGGCAGCTACCGCTGTTGCGACTGTCTGAGATGATTTCTTCTCAACCGCAATCTCAACCTTCTTGTCGATGTTTTCTTCAGTTAACCTCCGTCTTTCCTTTCTCTCCTCCGTGGTCTCACGGTAGTACTTCTTCCACGTGGCGCCGTCTCCGACACCGTGCATGCGTCCATACGACGGTCGAGTATCCACCGGTTGTCGTTTGAATATGTTCAACGCCCGGTTGAATGGAGTGTACCACTTGGGCCTCGCCAATGCCTCAGACGGCGAGTCGCTTTCGGCCGCAATCTGGTGCTGCTCTCTCTGCAAAAGGCACAAGGATCATTTACAAATATGACTAACGTGTGCAGTCAAATTGATCAGAAACTAAAATTACCAGCAGTCTCATGAACTCCGTAATGACCGGTGTTGTCTTGTAAACCTTCTTCATTGGGTCCCAACGGTGCCGGGCCCTCAGGACATCACGCTCCTGCGGGAGGGTGAAATCCGCCAAGGGGTCTGGGATGCCCAGACTCGCGGCTTCCACGTCCTCCTTGGCCCATTTGGACCTCTTTCCGCCGTAACCACGGCTTCCGAGGTGGTGGCTCCCAATGTTCCTCTTTTGAAGCCCCTTCATGTATTTAGACTTTTTTTTGGCAGCTTCGGCCTCGCAAGCCTCCTTGAATATTTGAAACTGCTCTTCCGTGATTGTTGGATTATCCTTTACAA
The DNA here is from genome assembly GCF_002162155.2 of Triticum dicoccoides. Classification (NCBI taxonomy): domain Eukaryota; kingdom Viridiplantae; phylum Streptophyta; class Magnoliopsida; order Poales; family Poaceae; genus Triticum; species Triticum dicoccoides. Next base: position 593,645,461 of record NC_041387.1, on the reverse strand, counting down.
TCTCGGAGTAGGGTTCCCCGTCGTTGATCTTTGCTTTCACTCAATTTTTCCAGGCGGCCAACGCGTCGCTAAACTTGGTCATGGCGTGTTTGTTTATCTTCTTCATTGTCTGGTCCTCATCTGGATCTTCATAATCCTTCTCATTCCGGCCCGGGAACAATAATATCTGGTGAAACTTCTTTAGGAGGGAGCTCCTCATATTTTCTATCTTCTGTAGTTTCTCATCGTTGATGGTGGCGGTTGTCCGTACGATGCAGCGTATTTGATTGCCGTAGCACGCGCGCGCTTCCTCGGGCGCCTTTGGCTCAAAATTGCCGTCGTCCACCTCCGTGACCACCAATCTAGTAGTCCTGAGTTTGTTAGGAACCCGTTGCCTCTTTGCTTTCGGTTCTACACCGGCTCCGCTCCCCGAGGCAGCACCCGTCTCAGCGCCGGTCTCGATGCCGGTCTGAATCTCAGCGCCGGTCTCAGTCTCAGCACCGGTATGCGTGTCGGTCTCAGTCCCCGATGCCACCGGTGGGCCCAGCAACAACATCGGTTGATCGTCGGTAAGGCTAAAATATTCGTCTGCCGCCCGGTAGACGTCGTCGCAATCACCAGAACCCTGTCCTTCATCGTTGCTAGCCATGTTTCCTATGATTAAATCTAGTCAATTAATTCTAGACCTAATAAAATGAATAATGACATAAAAAAGACTATTGTTTTGCAGGAATGTTGACTCCTTCCTGGTGCGGCAAATCCCGGGCACTCGATATGTCCTAGTTGGTAGCACAAGTCATGCCGAAATTCACGGAAAATTTCGGCATGACCTTTGCTAAAAAGTGGAAAAATCGAGAACCTGAAATTTGCCGGAACAGAAATGAATCAATATTCCGGCAAAACATTGGCCACTCAGCATCATTCCCTGGAAACAACAAAGCCACTTGGGCACAATCGAACAACTTTAATGAAAAGATATAACGTGAGCAAACACTATTGAGGAATTTGCATATAACATGGCCACTTCAATGAAAAGATATAAAAAACAATAATGGAATATGCAAATTAACATCAATGACATATAGCTACTGTTCTGTTTGACCAAGTTTTTGAAAAGAAAAACAATTCTGTTTTTTGTTTATAGCTAAATGCCATAGCTACTGTTTTTTATTTATAGCTAAATACTTTTGTTTTTTGTCTAAAGCTAAAAGTCTAGGAACTACATTTTCTCTAACCCTTTTGACCTCACCAGAATTTCCACAGGAAGACCTTAGTACCTACATCCAATTTCTTCAAAAATATCCAGGTCCATAGTCCAAATAATTCAAATTTCATTTGAATGAAATTTGGAACAAATTCAGGTCCGTAGTCAAAATATTTTTTATAGCTAAGTGTTTTTTGTTTATACCCTCTGTTAATTTAAATCCAAATGCTACTATTATTTATATACCCTCTATTAGTTTAAAGCTAAATAGAATTACTGTTTAGGAATTTTCATAAAAATTGCCCTAGCTAATTTCCTAAAAAATTGCTAATCATTTTTCCTAAATGCTATAAAATGCCTACTTCCCTAAAAAAATCTAGGGTTCATATGAACACCTAGAGTTCATATGAACATCAACACAATATCAACATATATATAATTTCCCTAGCAGAGAGAAATAGGAGGGTACGGACAGGAGAGGCATAGACTTACGGTCGGCGGCGAGGGCAGGCTCTGGCTCGGACAGCGGCGGTGAGGTCGACAGCGGCGGCGGCAAGCTCGAGGGAGGCGACAGTGAGGTCGACGACGGCCTCGGGCGGCGGCTGTGAGGTCAGGGGGCGGCCTCGGGTGGCGGCGGTGTGGTTGAAGGCGGCAGGCGGCGGCGGTGTGGTCGAAGGCGACCTCGGGCGGTGGCGGTGTGGTCGAAGGCGGCAGGGCAACGACGGCG
>NC_041387.1:593618522-593643218 GCF_002162155.2 Triticum dicoccoides | reverse complement strand
GGGGGACTTAGCGAAATTTTGAGCCAGGGCTGCCGGGATTTGAGTCAAACTAGCAGTAGCGCATTTTGCCGAAACGCGATATAGCTAAGATAGCTATAGCGTGTTCCAGAGAAACGCGCTGCAGCTAACCCTTTCTTTTTTCTTTTTCTTTTTCTTTTGTTTTCTTTGCATTTTCTTTTTTTCATTTCTCCTTTTTCTATTTCTTTCATTTTCATTTACTTTTCTACTTATTTTTCTATTTATTTTCTTTTACATAGCAGTAGCGCTCTACAGCAGAAACGCGCTGCTACAATGTTTTTAGCAGTAGCGTGCTTCTGGGAGAAGCACTGCTACTATTCCTAGCCTACCGACACTAGTGAGGGAATTTTAGTAGTAGCGCTTTTCTGTGAAGACGCGCTACTGCTAAAATAATGGTTGTAGCGTGCTTTTGCAACAAGCGCTACTACTAAGTAGCGCTAGCGCCGAGTTTTGACCAACTCTACTGTTATACCTCTATGTATAGCGTTTTCCCTAGTAGTGGGTGGTGGTAATGCGGGTGTTATGGTGGAAGGCCTAGGCAAAGATGCCAAAGTTCCAAAAATTTGGTGGAGTCAAAAGGTGGTGAAAATTGAGAACGGGCGTAGAAAAACACGATTTCATGGGGCAAAATTGAGAAGATTTTGTGGATGGAAAGTGGGGAAATTTGGGGAGATGCTAGATCCACTAGAAACCAAGCAAATCCATGGATCAAATTCAACAAAACATTATCAAACCAACAAATCACAAAAAAATTGGGGGCTATTTTTGGTGGGGATTTTTGAATTTAGGACGAAATCAAGCAAAAGAAGGCTAGAAACGAAGGGGGAAGACTCCAAATTCGTGTTCAACGTGGCTAACCTGGTGTAGGCTGATCTTTCATGATTGGAGTGGATTCCCTCGAAGAACACGAAGAACACGGGGAAGAACGAAGAAAAATCACAAGGGGAAACACTGAAGAATAAGTCCAATCACACATCCACTAGACAATCAAACACAAGATCCACATGGGTACATGAACAACAAAGGGAAAGATACAAGGTAAAGTTCATCCCAAATCCAAAGGAGATGGGGGCTTGAATCCTAGAAGGATCTTCTCCATGAGGAGGCCTTGAATCCCTCGGGATCTTCTCCTAGATGGAGGTCTTGGCCTCCAATGGAGTAGTCTCTCTCTCTCTAGAGGAGAAGGTAGGAGCAAAGCTCACATACAAATGAGTTATCATATTTGCTAACCCTAGAATGGAGGAGGGGGATGATTATATATAGTGGTAGCCACAAAGGGGTAAGTGAGGGGCAAAAGGGTACATGGGCTTCGGCCCGAGTGTGTGCGTGCAGGTGATACGTCCATTTTGCATCATGCTTTTATGATAATATCTGTTGCATTATGGGCTGTTATTTCACGTTATGTCACGATACTTATGGCTATTCTCTCTTATTTTACAAGGTTTACATGAAGAGGGAGAATGCCGGCAGCTGGAATTCTGGGCTGGAAAAGGAGCAAATATTGAAGGACTATTCTGCGCAACTCCAAAAGTCCTGAAACTCCACGGAATACCTTGAAATAAATAAAGAAAAATCGTCACCAAAGATGAAGGCCAGGGGGGCCACACCCTGCTCACGAGGGTGGGGGGCGCCCCCTGGGCGCGCCCCCCTACCTCATGGGCCCCCTGGTGGCTCTCCTACGCCCATCTTCTCCTATATGAAGTCTTTCGATGAGAAAAAAATCAGAGAGAACCTTTCGGGACGAGACTCCGCCGCCACGAGGCGGAACCAATCTAGGGCTCTGGCGGAGCTTTTCTGCCGGGGACAATTCCCTCCGGGAGGGGGAAATCATCAGCATCGTCATCACCAACGCTCCTCTCATCGGGAGAGGTCAATCTCCATCAACATGTTCACCAGCACCATCTCATCTCTAAACCCTAGTTCATATCTTGTATCCAATTCTTGTCTCCAAGTCCGGGATTGGTGCTAGTAGTTTGCTAGTAGTGTTGATTACTCTTTGTAGTTGATGTTAGTTGGTTTATTTGGTGGAAGATCATATGTTCAGATCCTATATGCACATTATTACCCCTCTGATTATGAACATGAATATGCTGTGTGAGTAGTTACATTTGTTCCTGAGGACAAGGGAGAAACCTTGCTATTAGTAGTCATGTGAATTTTGTATTCGTTCGATATTTTGATAAGATGTATGTTGTCTAACCTCTAGTGGTGTTATGTGAACGTCGACTACATAACACTTCACCATTATTGGGCCTAGAGGAAGGCATTGGGAAGTAATAAGTAGATGATGGGTTGCTAGAGTGACAGAAGCTTAAACCCTAGTTTATGCATTGCTTCGTAAGGGGCTGATTTGGATCCACATGTTTCATGCTATGGTTAGGTTTACCTTAATACTTTTGTTGTAGTTGCGGATGCTTGCAATAGAGGTTAATCATAAGTGGGATGCTTGTCCAAGTAAGGGCAGTACCCAAGCACCGGTCCACCCACATATCAAATTATCAAAGTACCGAACGCGAATCATATGAGCGTGATGACAACTAGCTTGACGATATTCCCATGTGTCCTCGGGAGCGCTTTTCCTATCATAGGAGTTTGTCCAGGCTTGTCCTTTGCTACAAAAAGGATTGGGCCACCTTGCTGCACTTTATTTACTTTTGTTACTTGTTGCTCGTTACCATTTATCTTATCACAAAACTATCTGTTACCACTTATTTCAGTACTTGGAGAGAATACCTTGCTGAAAACCGCTTATCATTTCCTTCTGCTCCTTGTTGGGTTCGACACTCTTACTTATCGAAAGGACTACGATAGATCCTCTATACTTGTGGGTCATCAAGACTCTTTTCTGGCGCCGTTGCCGGGGAGTGAAGCACCTTTGGTAGGTGGAATTTGGTAAGGAAAAATTTATTTAGTGTGCTGAAATTTTCTGCCACTTGTTACTATGGAAAGTAATTGTTTGAGGGGCTTGTTCGGGGTATCTTCACCCCGTCCAGTTGAGCCAAGAGTTGCTCCTCAACCTACTGAACCTACTGAATCTATTGAAAATGAAACTCCTTTTGGAATTCCTTCGGGTATGATGGAAAAACTGCTAGCTAACACTTTCACAGGAGATGGAACAAAGCATCCTGACGAACATCTACGCTTTGTGGATGATATTTGTGGACTATTTAAGCTTGCAGGTAAACCTGATGATGTTGTTAAGAAGAAGGTTTTCCCTTTATCTTTGGAGGGAGACGCATTGACATGGTATAGGCTATGTGATGATACGAGATCATGGAACTATAAAAGAGTGAAATTGGAATTTCATCAAAAGTATTACCCTATGCATCTTATTCATCGTGATCGCAATTATATATATAATTTTTGGCCTCGCGAAGGATAAAGCATCGCTCAAGCTTGGGGGAGGCTTAAATCAATGTTATATTCATGCCCCAATCATGAGCTCTCAAAATTGACAATTCTCCAGAATTTTATGCTCGGCTTTCTGATAACAATCGCACCATGCTCGATACTTCTTGTGCTGGCTCTTTTATGATGAAGTCTATTGAATTTGGATGGAATTTATTGGATAGAATTAAACGCAACTCTAAAGATTGGGACCTCGACGAAGGTAAGGAGTCAGGTATGACACCCAAGTTTGATTGTGTTAAATGTTTTATGGATACCGATGTTTTCCATAAGTTTAGCACTAAATATGGACTTGACTCTGAGATAGTAGCTCTTTCTGTGAATCTTTTGCTACTTATGTTGATCTCCCCAAGGAGAAGTGGTTTAAATATCATCCTCCCATAGAAGTAAAAGTAGCTACACCTATTAAAGTTGAAGAAAAGATTGTCACTTATAATGATCCTATTGTTCCTACTTCTTATGTTGAGAAACCTCCTTTCCCTGTTAGAATGAAGGATCATGCTAAAGCTTCAACTGTTGTTCGTAAAAGCAATACTAGGACTTATACACCCCCTGAGCAAGTCAAAGTAGAACCCAATATTGCTATTGTTAAAGATCTTTTGTCTGACAATATCGATGGGCATGTTATTCAATTCTAGTGTGAGACTGCTAGAATTGCTAAACCATGTGATAGAGATAAACATAGACATGTGGTAGGCGTGCCTGTTATTTTTGTTAAAATAGGAGATCATTGTTATCATGGCTTATGTGATATGGGTGCTAGTGCTAGTGTTATACCTTACGAATTATATAAAGAAATTAAGCATGAAATTGCACCTGCTGAGTTAGAAGAAATTCATATCACAATTAAACTCGCCAATACAGATACTATTTCACCAGTGGGAATTGTTAGAGATGTTGAAGTCTTGTGTGGGAAAACTAAATATCCTGCTGATTTTCTTGTTCTCAGTTCCCCGCAAGATAGCTTTTGTCCCATTATATTTGGTAGACCCTTCTTGAGTACTGTTAATGCTAAGATAGACTGCGAAAAGAATGTTGTTACTGTTGGCTTGGATGATATGGTTCATGAGTTTAATTTCTCTAAATTTAGTAAACAACATCATGAGGAAGAATTGCCTAGTAAGGATGAAATTATTGGTCTTGCCTCTATTGTTGTACCTCCTAGTGATCCTTTAGAACAGTATTTGCTAGATCATGAAAATGATATGTTTATGAATGAAAGAAGGGAAATAGATGAAGTATTCTTTAAACAGGAACCTATTCTGCAACACAATTTGCCTGTTGAAATCCTAGGGGATCCTCTTCCACCCAAGGGTGATCCCGTGTTTGAGCTTAAACCGTTGCCGGATAATCTTAAATATGCTTATCTTGATGAAAAGAAAACGTATCCTTTTATTATTAGCGCTAACCTTTCAGAGCATGAAGAGCAAAGATTATTGAAAACTCTAAAGAAGCATCGTGCTGCTATTGGATATACTCTGGATGATCTTAAGGGCATTAGTCCCACACTATGTCAACATAAAATAAATTTGGAAGCTGATGCCAAACCAGTTCGTGATCCTCAACGACGTTTGAATCCTAAAATGAAAGAAGTGGTAAGAAAAGAAATACTCGAGCTTCTGGAGGTAGGTATAATTTATCCTGTTGCTGATAGTCAGTGGGTAAGTCCTGTCCATTGTGTCCCTAAGAAGGGAGGTATTACTGTTGTCCCTAATGATAAAGATGAATTGATCCCTCAAAGAATTATCATAGGTTATAGGTTGGTAATTGATTTCCGCAAATTAAATAAGGCTACTAAGAAAGATCATTACCCCTTACCTTTTATTGATCGAATGCTAGAGAGGCTATGTAAACATACACATTATTGCTTTCTAGATGGTTATTCTGGTTTCTCTCAAATACCCGTGTCAGCTAAAAATCAATCAAAGACTACTTTTACATGCCCTTTTGGTACTTTTTCTTATAGACGTATGCCTTTTGGTTTATGTAATGCACCTGCTACCTTTCAAAGATGCATGATGGCTATATTCTCTGACTTTTGCGAAAAGATTTGTGAGGTTTTCATGGATGACTTTTCCGTCTATGGTTCCTCTTTTGGTGATTGCTTAAGCAATCTTGATCGAGTTTTGTAGAGATGTGAAGAAACTAATCTTGTCTTGAATTGGGAAAAGTGCCACTTTATGGTTAATGAAGGTATTGTCTTGGGGCACAAAGTTTCTGAAAGAGGTATTGAAGTTGATAAAGCCAAGGTTGAAGCTATTGAAAAAGATGCCATGTCCAGAGGACATCAAAGGTATAAGAAGTTTCCTTGGTCACGCCGGATTTTATAGGAGGTTCATTAAGGACTTCTTAAAAATCTCTCGGCCTCTGACTAATTTATTACAAAAAGATGTACCATTTGTCTTTGATGATGATTGTGTAGAAGCATTTGAAATACTTAAGAAAGCACTAGTCGCTGCACCTGTTGTTCAGCCACCTGATTGGAATTTACCCTTTGAAATTATGTTTGATGCTAGTGATTATGCTGTAGGTGTTGTTCTAGGGCAGAGAGTTGATAAGAAATTAAATGTTATCCATTATGCTAGTAAGACTCTAGATAGTGCTCAAAGAAATTATGCTACTACCGAAAAGGAATTTTTAGCAGTGGTGTTTGCTTGTGATAAGTTTAGACCTTATATTGTTGATTCCAAAGTTACTATTCACACTGATCATGTTGTTATTAAGTATCTTATGGAAAAGAAGGATGCAAAACCTAGACTTATTAGATGGGTTCTCCTGCTTCAAGAATTTGATTTGCATATTGTTGATAGAAAGGGAGCTGAGAACCCTGTTGCAGATAACATGTCTAGGTTAGAGAATGTTCTTGATGACCCACTACCTATTGATGATAGCTTTCCCGATGAGCAATTAAATGTCATAAGTACTTCTCGTAGCACTCCATGGTATGCTGATTATGCTAATTATATTGTTGCTAAATTTATACCACCTAGCTTCACATACCAGCAAAAGAAAAAAGTTTTTCTATGACTTGTGACATTACTTTTGGGATGATCCACATCTTTATAAAGAAGGAGTAGATGGTGTTATTAGACGTTGTGTACCCGAGCATGAACAGGAACAGATCCTACGCAAGTGTCACTCCGAAGCTTATGGAGGACATCACGCTGGAGATAGAACTGCACATAAGGTATTGCAATCCGGTTTTTATTGGCCTACTCTCTTCAAGGATGCCTGTAAGTTTGTTTTGTCTTGCGATGAATGTCAAAGAATTTGTAATATCAGTAGACGTCAAGAAATGCCTATGAATTATTCACTTGTTATTGAGCCATTTGATGTTTGGGGCTTTGATTATATGGGACCTTTTTCTGCCTCTAATGGTTACACACATATTTTAGTTGCTCTTGATTACATTACTAAGTGGGTGGAAGCTATTCCAACTAGTAGTGATGATCATAACACATCTATTAAAATGCTTAAGGAAGTTATTTTTCCGAGGTTTGGAGTCCCTAGATACTTAATGACTGATGGTGGTTCACACTTTATTCATGGTGCTTTCCGTAAGATGCTTGCTAAATACGATGTTAATCATAGGATTGCATCTCCTTATCATCCTCAGTCTAGTGGTCAAGTAGAATTGAGCAATAGGGAGCTCAAATTAATTTTGCAAAAGACTGTCAATAGGTCTAGGAAGAATTGGTCCAAGAAACTTGATGATGCATTATGGGCCTATAGAACTACATATAAAAATCCTATGGGTATGTCTCCGTACAAAATGGTCTATGGAAAAGCTTGTCATTTACCTCTTGAACTAGAACATAAGGCATATTGGGTTATTAAAGAGCTCAACTATGATTTCAAACTTGCCGGTGAGAAGAGGTTATTTGATATTAGCTCACTTGATGAATGGAGAGCCCAAGCATATGAAAATTCCAAGTTGTTGAAAGAAAAAGTTAAAAGATGGCATGACAAAAGGATACAAAAGCGTGAGTTTAATGTAGGTGATTATGTATTGCTATACAACTCTCGTTTAAGGTTTTTTGCAGGAAAACTTCTCTCTAAATGGGAAGGTTCCTATGTTATCGAGGAGGTCTATCGTTCCGGTGCCATAAAAATCAACAACTTCGCAGGCACAAATCCGAAGGTGGTAAACGGTCAAAGGATCAAACACTATATTCCAGGTAATCCTATAAATGTTGAAACTGATATTATTGAAACCGTGACCCCGGAGGAGTACATAAAGGACACTTTCCAGAACGTTCCAGACTCCGAAAAGGAATAGGTATGTGGTACGGTAAGTAAACCGACTCGAAAACAATTTTTAAGGCAATATTTCTCCGTTTTGGAATATTTAGAAAAATATAAAAATAAGTAGCAGTCCGGGGAGGACACGAGATCTCCACGAGGGTGGAGGGTGCGCCCTACCCCCTTGGGCGCGCCCCCTACCTCGTGAGCACCTCGTGTGCCCTCCGGACTCCGTTTCCTTGCACGATACATATTTTGGTCGGTAAAAATTCATTATATATACTCCGAAGGTTTTGACCACCGTATCACGCAAATATTCTCTGTTCTTGTTTCGAGCTATTTTTCTGACAGGTCTAGAGCACCATGACTTCTCCCTCTTCCAGCAACGAAGACAAGGATGCTTGGCTATTGAAGATAGAGTTGAAGAGAGAAGAACCAGAAGAAATCAACAAGGATGAAAGGATTAAGGAGTCCAGGAGGTTCAAGCTCCGGTGGTGAACGAAGAATACATCCCTCAACCCTTACCTAACCTTTTCACTCCAACAGAGATTGAAGCTTTCAAGATGATTGAGTTAGCCCGCATACAGAACAAGTATCTTACACAGGAGAATATTTTGCTGAAGGACCATATTACTGGGCTCAAGGGCATTATCCGCAAGTTGGAGGAACTTTTACGCTCGATGTGCGATTATCCACCGTCATCTTCACCACCTCCATCACCTCTGAGGATATAATCACATGGGTATGGGCACTCCCCTTGGCGACTGCCAAGCTTGGGGGAGGTGCCCTGGTATCGTATCACCATCACAACTCCTATCTTTACAGTTTTTCTTAGTTTGATCCTATTAGTAGTATCTTGATTTAGTGGAATAAAGTCGTGGCATGATCTAGTTTTGAGTTTTGCTTTATGATCCTTCTTTGTAATCGAGTCCGTGAGCTATATAATAAAGATTAGTGTTGAGTCAAGGGCTTGAGTATTTTGCCATGATCTTGGGTGATTAGAAGAAAAAGAATAAAAAGAATCAAGGAGCTCATATTGATCTTATTGAAAGTAATGACTTCACATAGAAAGAGTATGATGATTTAAAGTTGTTGGGAGTTGGCAAATATAGCTTTGGTCATCATTGCAATTAATAGGAAGTAATAGGAAAAGAGAGGTTTCACATATAGATATATTATCGTTGACATCTTTTATGGTTGGGAGCACTCATTAAAATATGACATGCTAAAGAGTTGAGGTTGGACAAGGAAGACAGCATAATGAGTTATGTTTTCTTACATTCGAGATAAAGTACGTTGTCATGGATCCTCTACCGTGTTGAGCTTGCCTTTCCCCCTCTTGCTAGCCAAATTCTTAGCACCAAGTAGAAATACTACTTGTGCGTCCAAACACCCTTAAACCAGTTTTGCCATGAGAGTCCACCATATCTACCTATGGATTGAGTAAGATCCTTCAAATAAGTTGTCATCGGTGCAAGCAATAAAAATTTCTCTCTAAATATGCATGACTTATTAATGTAGAGAAATAAGCTTTGTACGAACTTGTTGTGGACGCAATAAAAGCGACGGACTGCATAATAAAGGTTCACATACAAGGGGCAATATAAAGTGACGTTCTTTTGCATTAAGATTTTGTGCATAAACCCTAAACGTGCATGAAAACCTCTCCTTCCCTCTGCGAAGGGCCTATCTTTTATTATTATCCTCTACCTTACAAGAGTCTCGGTGATCCTCACAATTCCTTTTTCATTTTATCCTTTGGCAAGCTCAGCATGTTGGAAAGAGTATGATATACATATCTAATTGGACGTGGAGGAGCATGAATTGTTATTGTTGACATTACCCTTGAGGTAAAAGGTTGTGGGGCAAAACTATAAGCCCCTATCTTTCTCTGTGTCTGATTAAAACTCCGTAACCACAAGTATCGCGTGAGTGCTAGCAATTATGAAGGACTAAATGATAGTTGAGTATGTGGACTTGCTTTTAAGCTCTGACATAGACTCTTTCAGATGTTATGATAAATTACAATGGCTTCAATGACTGAGATTATAATTGTTAGTGCCCAATAATGTTTCTGATTCATGCTTTGTCTTTGTGAATAGATCACCACTTGAACATGAGTAATCATATGACAAAATCTATTTATGTTGCTGTTATGAAATAATCATGATGCTTTCATGTTCATATTTTATTTTTTATCGACGCCTCTACCTCTAAACATGAGGACATATTTATTGTTATCGGCTTTTCGCTTGAGGACAAGCGAGGTCTAAGCTTGGGGGAGTTGATACGTCCATTTTGCATCATGCTTTTATGATAATATCTGTTGCATTATGGGCTGTTATTTCACGTTATGTCACGATACTTATGGCTATTCTCTCTTATTTTACAAGGTTTACATGAAGGGGGAGAATGCCGGCAGCTGGAATTCTCGGCTGGAAAAGGAGCAAATATTGAAGGACTATTCTGCGGAACTCCAAAAGTCCTGAAACTCCACAGAATACCTTGAAATAAATAAAGAAAAATCGTCACCAAAGATGAAGGCCAGGGGGCCCACACCCTGCTCACGAGGGTGGGGGGCACGCCCCCCTACCTCGTGGGCCCCCTGGTGGCTCTCCGACGCCCATCTTCTCCTATATGAAGTCTTTCGATGAGAAAAAAATCAGAGAGAACCTTTCGGGACGAGACTCCGCCGCCACGAGGCGGAACCTTGGCGGAACCAATTTAGGGCCCTGGCGGAGCTTTTCTGCCGGGGACAATTCCCTCCGGGAGGGGGAAATCATCACCATCGTCATCACCAACGCTCCTCTCATCGGGAGAGGGCAATCTCCATCAACATCTTCACCAGCACCATCTCATCTCTAAACCCTAGTTCATCTCTTGTATCCAATTCTTGTCTCCATGTCCGGGATTGGTGCTAGTAGTTTGCTAGTAGTGTTGATTACTCTTTGTAGTTGATGCTAGTTGGTTTATTTGGTGGAAGATCATATGTTCAGATCCTATATGCACATTATTACCCCTCTAATTATGAACGTTTGTTCCTGAGGACAAGGGAGAAGTCTTGCTATTAGTAGTCATGTGAATTTGGTATTTGTTCGATATTTTGATAAGATGTATGTTGTCTAACCTCTAGTGGTGTTATGTGAACGTTGACTACATAACACTTCACCATTATTGGGCCTAGAGGAAGGCATTGGGAAGTAATAAGTAGATGATGGGTTGCTAGAGTGACAGAAGCTTAAACCCTAGTTTATGCGTTGCTTCGTAAGGGGCTGATTTGGATCCACATGTTTCATGCTATGGTTAGGTTTACCTTAATACTTTTGTTGTAGTTGCGGATGCTTGCAATAGAGGTTAATCATAAGTGGGATGCTTGTCCAAGTAAGGGCAGTACCCAAGCACCGGTCCACCCACATATCAAATTATCAAAGTACCGAACGCGAATCATATGAGCGTGATGACAACTAGCTTGACGATATTCCCATGTGTCCTCGGGAGCGCTTTTCCTATCATAAGAGTTTGTCCAGGCTTGTCCTTTGCTACAAAAAAGGATTGGGCCACCTTGCTGCACTTTATTTACTTTTGTTACTTGTTGCTCGTTACCATTTATCTTATCACAAAACTATCTGTTACCACTTATTTCAGTACTTGCAGAGAATACCTTGCTGAAAACCGCTTATCATTTCCTTCTGATCCTCGTTGGGTTCGACACTCTTACTTATCGAAAGGACTACGATAGATCCCCTATACTTGTGGGTCATCAGCAGGCAGGGCCGGATGTTCCGGGCAGGTTTCGGCCGGGTTCCGGGCTATCCAGAGAGTTGGCGCGCTCGGGGCTGGTCTGGACTCCGGGGGCCGGAGGTTCCGGGCAGGCCAAAAGGTCCGTGGGCTAGAAGTTTCGGGCAGAGGCTGGAAGTTCCGGGCTTTCCAGAAGCTTGTCCATGCTCCTTCTTCCTTTTCTTCCATGCTTCCCTCACGGATGGTGTAGTTGTTTCTTGGTGCTTGGACTCCTCGACATTCGTGAAGCTTCGACAATACCTATGCAGGCATGATGGAGGGTCAAGTAGTATACCATCCTCGAAGGGGTCAAGTGAGCAAGTGTAAAGGAGATGATTCACCTTTATGTATCTGAAGTAGATGTCGTATGTGTCACTTGCCGAATGAACTCTTGACATGTCTGTAGGATGCGCTGCGCCGGGACTTCCCCCGTCGGTGATTGATGCTCCCTATCCTCAACCCCTCCCCTTCCTCTACCATCGTCGGGCAAAGCCCGCGCGACGTGGCGGTGGTGGGGCCCCTGCTGGTCGTGGCTGGGCGTGGCGGCGGTGATGACCGCTCCCTCTCCTTATGCTGTGGCGGTGCGTGGCGGTGGGTGCCAGAGGCGCGACTGCGGCAGGCAGCCTTGTACCCTGTTGCTGCCTGTTTGTGGCATCGATGGTCTGCGGCTCTGCGCATCACTTGGACGCTGGGGCGGCGTCCTCGGACATGGCGGCGGCGGTCTCCTCTTTCCACCGGAGGTGTGCATCAATATACAGTTGATCTTGGGATCTTATGTCTCGTAAACATTCACCCTAGTGGTCTTCGCGCGAAGTCACCATTCTACATGTGGTCAGTCCTCTTTGATCTGGCCATCGGTGAGTTCCGGACTTCTCCTTCGAAGGAAAACAAGTACTGGCGTATTTGGCGCTCTTTCGACACCTTGATTCGATAGGGGCCGATCGTGTGCACCCGCAACATCAGCATAACCAGCTTCACCGGGGTATCGCGAAGCTCTGTTTTCGTTGACACCTTGGGACATGTCTGCACCAAGATTTTCAAGGGATCGACACATGCGGAGAATGCCATGGCGTGACTGGAGGACCTGCAAGTGGCGAAGACGGGGTCTTGGATGCGATGAAGACTTTGCTTCACAGGCAGTTGTTCAGACTTGGCTTGTAGGATATGTTCCTGTCCAAACCGGGCACAAGTTCTTGTGAGCCTGGTGGTATGTGACTTGTAGTAGTAGCCTCTACAAGTGGGGGCGACAACATTGGAGGACTTCCTTGTTGGTGGTGCTCTTTTGAGTACCGAGACGTGATTTTCAGGGTGAAAACCTAAGGTCAGGCCTTTATTGGTTGGGCCTGGCAGTGGCCTTGTTGAAGGCAGTGCTTTGGGAACAAGGTCTTTCTCCGGGGCGAACACCTATGATCTTTGATCGGGCAACGATGCATTGTTTCCTTCCTTAAGGCGTTGCTTTTGGAGAACCTTCTTTCTACTGCGGGTGTTGTCTTTGGTGGTGGTTAGGGTGCTACTACTATGAGTGATTGATCACCTGGCAGGGTCCTTTTTTTCCCTCTTTTTTCTCTTTTTTTGGCACTGTGCATCCTAGATGTTCTTAGGTATCTTGTTGGTGCAGAGGCTGAGTGTAATTAATATTTACTTGATATTAACATATCCCCCCCTTTTTTTTAAGTACATAGGAGTGAAATTTGTCTACATTTCTTTTGTTTGTCATCTCAAAGATCTCTTCTGGAAGTTTAAGAATAAGATTTTGCCTCTCGCTTGCTTTGCCTATGACTTTGCATACATGATTATTTCAAGCTTATCCTCGCTAGCTAATAAGCTACTCCCTTGTGATTCTTCCGATAAAAATCAGGCTGACTTTTTTTTCGAGGGAAAAATCAGGCTGACTTGCGTATAGGCAGTCTCTTCAAAATAAGATCGCTGACTTCGCATACATGTTATTGAAGCTTATAATTGCTAATAAGCTGCTTCCGGCGTGGTTATTCCGATCAATGATAGTTTGGGAGGCCAACGCTTCAACAGCGGCTTCATAAATCCAAACGAAGTTACCAAAGTTGTCTAAAGCATTCAGGTACTTTACCAAACTCGACTCACAGATTATGTATTTTTTCATCATATTGACTGTCAAATGTCCAACTCTGCACATTGATACTTGCATCAGTCCTAGCAGACTGAAATCATCAAATTTGGAAAGGCCCTCTCATCAAATAACAGTTGCTATGGCGGCTACGGACTAGTGTGGCGCACACTTGTTTAAACAGAGTGAGTGCTGAGCAACTGTTGAAGCTAGCCAGCTGCACAAGCCCACCTCCATTTCCGTAAGGTCAGTGCGTGTATTCTTTCCATATAAGTCTAGCATTATTGCTTTTAGCAGCCCTCCAGTGGCACCTCCAACTAAACATGTTTTGTTGACTTTGCATTACATGATTATTCAAGCTTATCCTCGTTAGCACGTGATTCTGCTGATCGATGATAGTTTGCGGACCCGAAGCTTCAAGAGCGGCTTCATAAATCTAACAGCGCCCCAGGTTTTGACATACTCCACAGCTAACGACAAGCACGGACCGCGGAGAAACAGTCGCAAAACCCCACGTGTGCACATCGAGATGGAGGCTCCGGCGGACCAAACCAGCAGCAAGCACATCGTTCTGGTGCACGGCGCATGCGTCGGCGGCTGGGCCTGGTTCAAGGTGGCCACGCGGCTCAGGGACGCCGGCCACCGCGTCAGCACGCCTGACCTCGCGGCGTCGGGCGTCGACCCCAGGCCGCTGCGCGAGGTGCCGACGTTCTTCGACTACACCAAGCCGCTGCTGGACCTCCTGGAGTCCCTCCCGCCCGGGGAGAAGGTGGTGCTCGTCGGCCACAGCCTCGGCGGCGTGAACATCGCCCTCGCCTGCGAGCTGTTCCCGGAGAAGGTCGCCGCCGCGGTGTTCCTCTCCGCCTTTATGCCGGACCACAGGTCGTCGCCGGCGTACGTGCTCGAAAAGGTACACCATGATCGACTTCTTCGAATCTGCAACTCTAGATTGGACGTACGCGGAACCAAAAAAACATCAACATACACCAGCATTAGCATATCGCTTTTAATTTGTACTACTGATGAATGTTTTGCTCGATCTAAAAAGTTCGTGGAGGGGGGAACGCTTGACTGGATGGACACAGAGTTTAAGCCTCAAGATCCTGAGGGCAAGCTTCCTACTGCCATGCAGTTCGGGCCGCTGGTCACCCGAGCAAAGTTCTTGCAGCTGTGCTCGCCGGAGGTATGCGCGAAATTACGAACTTGTTGCTCTGTTAATCAATCTGTTGGAACATCGCGAAGCTGTGCACTGATTGAGATTTGAAATTGACCAAATAGAAATTAATGCTAGAGCTGCATGCTGTTTGGAATCATATCTATGGCAGGATCTGACGCTGGGAAGATCTCTGATGAGAGTCGGTTCGATGTTCGTGGAGGACCTGAGACTGCAGCCACCATACACCGAGGCTCGCTACGGGTCGGTGCGCAGGGTGTTCATCGTCCTCAAGGACGACAACGCCATCGTAGAGGGGTTCCAACGGTGGATGGTGCAGAACTACCCCGTCGACGAGGTCAAGGAAATCGACGGCGCGGACCACATGGCGTTGTTCTCGACGCCGGCCGAGGTAGCGCACTGCCTCGCCGACATCGCTGTCAAGTATGCTGCCTGACGCACCTTGCTTGGTGGTCTATCTCTTTACCTTTGATGATACGGTCTCGTTGCCGGCATTAATTTGTGATTTGTCAGTGCTGTCTGTGTCCTTTCCGACCTTTGTTAGTACTCCTATTGATCTATCTACTGCTCTTGTCACCTCATGGTTGGACCGGGTGTTTCGTCCCTTTCATTATGTTTCCGAGGCAACTTTTGTTGTTGTCGATTGATAGGTTTTGAGATGTTTCCGAGACTTTATCCGCACTCAATTTCAGACAGATGATGTTTCAACGTCACATCGCATCGTGGTGCCAAAGTGAATTTCCGGTGGGCGAGCACCTACTCCTTGTTGTGACGCACTCAGCTTGCCGGATTTACAGAGAGAGGGGAAATGGTCTAGTTCTACTTCTATCTGAAAACTCGACATTCTTCACACGCCGTCTTCACGGCCTTTTATCCCGTTGCGCTCTTGCTCTGCACCATCTTCCTCCAGTTCCCAGGTCAGGCGTCTGTTCCTTCTGGTGGCCTTGGGCCGATGTCCATGAGTGGGCCAGGTCATGACACTCCCCACCCCTTGAAACGCTACCTGTCCCCAAGTCGGTAGAGCAGGAAATTTTGGACGGAGTGTGTACGCATCCTCCCAAGAATCATGTTGTTTGGAGCGTCCGTGCCAGCGTACAACTGCGGAATGACTGCCGCTCTTCAAAATCAGCTTGGACTGCAGAATTGTTGCAGGTTGAAGGAGGCTAAAATCCCGAGGAGCTGTCATGGTCTGATCAAGGTGGTCACTCTCTAAATGGGGAGGCAGGTGTTTCTTCAGCTCAGATACATGTCTGACGTCATGATCTTGGATGAAGGACGCGGAGCAAGCAGGTAGTACGAGACAGCCCCCACGCGTCGAAGAAGTTGATAAGGCCATAAATTTTGAGAGCAAGCTTCTCATTACGATGCGACGCAAGCGAGTTCCGCGAGTAAGAGCAACTCCAACGGGGCGACCTAAAACGACGGTGATTTCGTCCGTTTTTGTCCGTTTGGGTCGGCCGCCTGCCCGACATTCGCCCTGTTTTAGATATGGGTCGGCAGGGCGCCCAACGTGCCGACCCATATGTGCCGGTGTGGCTGCCTGCCCCCCTATTTTTTTACATGATTACATAAAATCGTTTTGGACCGAATAAAATTGCATAGTTTATTACAAGCAAATGAAAATAAAAATGTCTCATATAGCTCTCACATAGTTTTGTAAACGAATAAAAAAAGATATATCTATTGGTTGGGCCAACATGAGCCCACATATGCTCAACCAAATCATTTTATAGTTGCACGTGAGTTTTCCAATCACGCATGTCTTTATGAAATTGGGTGAATTGTTTAAACGTTGCCGCCACTCCATGCTCAGGCACAACATTCTCACCCTGAAACTGAAACCCTTAATCATACAGACGTTCTGGGCGCTCGTCTTCTACGATCATATTATGCATGATCACACAAGCAGCCATCACCTCCCACAGTTTCTGCATGCTCCAGGTATTAGCAGGATACCGAACGATGTCCCATCGAGATTGCAAAACACCAAAAGGCACGCTCGACATCCTTCCTAGCACTCTATTGCTCTTGGGCAAATCTTTTCCTCTTCTCTCCGATAGGGTTGGGTATTGTCTTCACAACAGTGGTCCACGAGGATAGATACCGTCACCCAGATAGTATCCTTTGTCGTAGTTGTGGCTGTTGACAGTAAAGTTCACCGGTGGTCTGATGCCTTCAGCAAGCCTAGCAAACACCGACGAGCGCTGAAGCACGTTAATATCATTGTGTGATCCGGTCATGCCAAAGAAAGAGTGCCAGATCCAGAGATCTTGAGACGCCACGACCTCAAGTATGACAGTGCAAGCCCTGACATGGCCCTTATACTGCATTTACCAAGCAGAAGGGCAGTTCTTCCACTCCCAATGCATGTAGTCTATACTACTAAGCATCCTTGGGAAGCCCTTACTAGCATTCATTGCCAACAAACGGGTTGTATCTTCAGCAGTCAGCTCTCTCAAGTACTCAGGGCCAAACACAGCAATAACAGCCTTGCAGAACTTATACAGGGATTCTAGGCAAGTAGACTCGCTCATACGGACGTACTCGTCAATGAGATCACCGGGCACTCTGTATGCAAGCATTCAGATGGCGGCAGTGCATTTCTGATAAGAGGAAAAACCAATCTTGCCAACGGCATCCTCTTTGCACTCGAAATTTAGATACATTAAAACTGAGCACCCTTCCAGCCCTCTCATGCCATCAGCGCTCCTGGCCGTCCGTTGTTTCGATCTGGTTGTTTCTGGTCGTCCGATTCAATGGGCCAGCTGTCCTAGGGGACGCTACTCCCGTAGAAAAATCAGTGTATTCCTGTTGATTGGGCCTATGCACCACGGTCGACGGCCCAGTTAACCGATCACGGTCAATCAAACGCGAACACCCTCTCCTCTCTTGTCTCTCACCTTTTCGGCGTGCAGGTCACTATTTTCCTGCAGAGATCCAGTTGAAGCTGAGTTATGTGGGATCATGGAAGGGTTATCACTTGCCATACAAAGGTCTGATTTGCCTATTGCAATTGAATCTGGTTCAAGTACGACAGTAACTTTGATATCTTCTGGTGAAGTTGACCGCTCAGTTTATGCCTCCTTGGTGAATGAAATTAGACTTTTATTTTGTCTTAGACAAACTTGTATTACTCATGTATCTCATGGCCAGAATAAAGCTAGTAGTCATCATAGCCGACCACCCCCTCTCTAATACAGTTCAAAACATGCCTACTCATACAGAAACGGCGGCGGAATTTCTAATGTTTGAACAACGAGTTTGTTGTATCAAAGTAGTCTTTCCAAAGAAGGAAATGCCCGCTTTCTCGGTTGCGATTCAACGCCGGAAGGTGGCCCGAAATGGAGCCACAGAACAATGGCCGCTGGCTGTTGAGGTGGTGATGGACCAACACGGTAGCCAATATCTCCTCCTCGTCATCGGAGGACGAACCGTCGGAGTCGCAAAGGAAATTGTGGAGAAAAAAACTCGTCGGCGGAGTCCATTTTGTAGCTTGGAAAACTGTCGAACAGCTTGCGGGCGTCGGCGAAGGAGACGGCCGGCGAAGGGAGTCGCGGCGCGCACGGACCAACTAGCTGTCTTGCCGGTGTCCGACGAGCGTGCCGGCTTCCGATGAGCGTGCCGGTGAGGATCTGGCCGGGCGGCGAGGTGCCTTCTTGGCCGGGAGCAGCTGTGCGGTGGGGGGCACGGGGGTGGGAAGCAGTCCGCTCCCGGCGGCAAAATGGCGATGGCGGACGACGTGGGAGTGGGCGGCGTAGCTGGGCGGATGTGGATGCCCCGGCAGCTGGTAGAGTCACCGGCAAAAATGAGGCGGCGACGTCGGCGACGGAGGAGGAGGGTGAGGGTTGCTGTTGTATGGGCAATGTGACACAGACCATTGGGGCCGGGGGAGGAGAGGGCGAGCGTGCACGCGTCTGTCGCGTGTCCGCGCCGACGCAAATTGGCTAAAAAATGGGTCGGGAATGGGTCGCCCGCGGACGAAAAGCGGACACGCGTCCGTTTGGGTCGGCGCATTAGGCCGCCTTTTCTGTCTGCACCGACCTAAACGGACGGCGGCTGACGAAATGGGGTCGCCCTATCGGAGTTGCTCTAAGGTTGCACTTTGAGATAAACTCAATCACCCACTTCAAACGATCTTTCACTCCCATGTTTGTTGGTCTGTCGCTTCACGCGCAACTGAGCTTCTTGTAGATGATGTCATAGCAGTTCAGTCCTCCCGTCCATTTCTTTTTTACTGTCTACAACTCCATCACCTTTCTCCAAACTTGATTCTGCACACAGTGTGCTTTATCACGCTATGTGAAGCTTTTCTCTGCTACGAGACGCACTTCGACTTGTGGTGAAACTTTTTCGTCATCAAGCTGCAAATAAATGTTAGCGAGACGTGCGAATGCAGCGGTGCCGCCATCAGCGGGGTCACCGACCCCCAATACCTGCACAGGGAGTTTGTGGAGACAAACAAAAGGTGCCAGGAGGAGCGGTTCTACGTCCCGGATGTAGAGCTGCCAGATCCATCTTGGGACGGCATCGTCACGCCATTCACCCGGATACTAATAGAAAACAGGGCCTTGGTTGAGGTCTGAGTATGGGCATTAATCTCGATTCACTCACGAATCAGGATTAAATGGTGCATCAGTCCCGGTTCGTGAGGCCAGGGCGTCGGCCGGGCCTCGGGGGCCATTGGTTCCGGTTCGTCTGACCCATTTGCTTTCGATTCCAGAGACGAACGAAGACCAATGGGCCTTGCTCTTGGCCCAACACCTTTAGTCCTGGTTGGTGGCCGGAACTAGGATCAAATGTTGTCCTTTAGTCCCAGTTTTAGCCACCAACCGGGACTAAAGAGATCCCTATATATACCCCCGCCCTTGCACGCGAATAGAGCCACTGCTCTGTTTTTTTGGCCAGCCGTGGGAGAGGTGTTTGTTGCTCTAGGTCACCTCCTATGCACATGAGGTGTACGATGAAATGTCTGAGCCACACTTAAGCTTTCTCCTCTCCAAGCTCCTTGTCCAAGCTTCATTTTCCTCAAGATTGGTCTAGGTTTGGCGGTCCGTCCTCTCCCGTCCCCGTCTTCACCGACGTCGATCGCCCATGCCGATCTCGTTGCCGGCACCACCGTGTTGAGCCTCTTGTTCTTATCTTCTTTTCAAAAGAAAAAAAATTTCTTACTTGTATGATTTAGATAGATACTTGTATAATTTTCTTACTTTTATTATTGTTGTTATTATATAGTACGATGGTTTTGGTATCCGCCCCCATTGGCCATCGTTCTGTCTATGATTCGGATGTGGTATATATTATCTTTTATAACTATTTGTTTCATTTAGTGTTTATGACAATTATGCCGATCAACGTGACATATATGTTTTTATCTAGGAAGTGTGTGAACCAGAAATTCTAACCGACCCTTTTGTCGAGAGGTTAAATTTAGTTGAAAAGAAAACAATTACTTGAAGAAAAAATTGAAAAGAATGAGGAGGAAAACATGAAATTGGAGTTGCATGTTGCGGATGTCGTCGATGGTCACAAGATCAAGATGGATGCAATGCGCTTGAAGATTAGAAAGATTAAAAAATATGTCATTCATACTGAGGCTTGTTATCATCATTATGCCGTTATCAATTGTTACCTTAGTTGTGATTATGATCGCATTTGTGGTTGCATTGTAATGTTTTACATAGTTTCAATGTATGGTTTTATTAGATGCTCTAGAGAGCTATATGTTGTTCAATGAGAACTATGTATGAACTTCATGTATTTATTTTTTCAGTAATAATATTTGATCACTACTGTACGTACTTTGATTTTAATGTGATGATGAACTTCTATTAATTTGGTCACTTCTCTATTCATGATGTTCTGTAATGGTTTTTGACACACTTAATTATATATAATGCATGCAGATGAACCGGCAATGGATGTACGGTGACAGACGCACCTCTGAGTACATTAAGGACGTGCATAATTTTCTCGAAGTGGCTGAGGCAAACAAGCATAATGATTTTATGTGTTTTCCATGCCCTATCTATGGGAATAGGAAGTCTTACTCTGACTCGAAAACCCTTCACATCCACCTGCTTGAGAAGGGTTTCATTCGACACTATAATATTTGGACCAAGCACGGAGAAAGAGGGGTTATGATGGAAGACAATGAAGAAGAAGAGGATGATGACAACTATCCGCCCCCTGAATACGATGATGCTGCAACGGGGGAAGATGAAGATCAAGAGGAACCAGACGATGTGCCCGATGATGATCTTCGTCGGGTCATTGTTGATGCAAAGAGACAATGCCAAAGTGAAAGGAAGAAGTTGAAGTTCGATCGCATGTTAGAGGATCACAAAAAAGGGTTGTACCCAAATTGCGAAGATGGCAACCCAAAGCTCAGTACCACACTGGAATTGCTGCAATGGAAGACAGACAATGGTGTCTCTGACAACGGGGATTTGAGAGGTTATTGAAAATATTGAAGAAGAAGCTTCCAAAGGATAACAAATTGCCCGACAGTACATATGGAGCAAAGAAGGTTCTATGCCCTCTGGGATTGGAGGTGCAAAATATACATGCATGCCCTAATGACGGCATCCTCTATCGCAGTGCATACGAGGATCTGAACGCATGCCCGGTATGCGGTGCATTGCAGTATAAGATCAGACGAGGTGACCCTGGTGATGTTGAGGGCGAGCGCCCTAGGAAGACGGTTCCTGCCAAGGTGATGTCGTATGCTCCTATAATACCACGGTTAAAACGTATGTTCAGAAACAAAGAGCATGCCAAGTTGATGTGATGGCACAAAGAGGACCGTAAAAAAGATGGGAAGTTGAGAGAACTCGCTGACGGGTCGCAGTGGAGAAAAATCGAGAGAACATGGGGAGACTTTGCAGGTGACACAAGGAACATATGGTTTGGTTTAAGCGCGGACCACATTAATCTTTTTGGGGAGCAGAGCAGCAATCATAGCACCTGGCCCATGACTCTATGTATCTATAATCTTCCTCCTTGGTTGTGCATGAAGTGGAAGTTCATTATGATGCCAGTACTCATCCAAGGCCCTAAGCAACCCGGCAACGACATTGATGTGTACCTAAGGCCATTAGTTGAAGAACTTTTACAGCTGTGGAATGGAAAAGGTGTACGTGTGTGGGATGCGCACGACCAGGAGGAATTTGACCCACATGTGTTGCTGTTTGTAACCATCAATGATTGGCCTGCTCTCATTATCCTTTCAGAACAGACAAATAAGGGATACCACACATGCACGCACTATTTAGATGACACCGAAAGTATATATTTGGACAAATGCAGGAACAATGTGTACCTGGGACATCGTCGATTTCTTCCGACCAACCATCAATGTCGAAAGAAAGGCAAGCGTTTCAAAGGCGAGATAGATCACCGGAAGAAGCCCGCCGTCCGTACTGGTGATCACATACTTGCTATGGTCAATGATTTACAAGTAATCTTTGGAAAGCGCCCCGGCGGACTATCTATTCCGAATGACGCTGAGGGACGCGCACCCATGTGGAAGAAGAAATCTATATTTTGGGACCTACCCTATTGGAAATACCTAGAGGTCCGCTCTGCAATCGACATGATGCACATGACGAAGAATCTTTGTGTGAACCTGCTAGGCTTCTTGGCCGTGTATGAGAAGACAAAAGATACACCGGAGGCACAGAAGAACCAGCAATGTGTGCACGAAAAAGACGGCATGCCTCCAAAGTAGTATGAAGGTCCTGCCAGCTATGCTCTTACCAAAGAAGAGCAGGAAATCTTCTTTGAATGCCTGCTCAGTATGAAGGTCCCGTCTGGCTTCTCGTTGAATATAAAGGAAATAATAAATATGGCAGATAAAAGTTTTAGAACGTAAAGTCTCATGACAGCCACGTGATTATGATGCAATTGCTTTTGGTTGCATTGAGGGACTTCAACCGGAAAATGTTCGATTAGCCATTATGAAGCTATATGCATTCCTCAATGCAATCTCTCAGAAGGTAATCGATCCAGAAGTTCTACCAAGGTTAAGTAGATATTTGGTGCAATGTCTTGTCAGTTTCGAGCTGATGTTCCCACCATCCTTCTTCAATATCATGACGCGCATCCTAGTTCATCTAGTCGACGAGATTGTCATTCTGGGCCCTGTATTTCTACACAATATGTTCCCCTTTGAGAGGTTCATGGGAGTCTTAAATAAATATGTTTGTAACCGTTCTAGGCCAGAAGGAAGCATTAACATGGGCCATCAAATAAAGGAGGTCATTGGGTCTTGTGTTGACTTCATTCCTGGTCTCCCTCAATCGTGGTATGATGGGAGACTAACTGGAAAAGGCACGCTAGGAGCGGACTCAATAATATGTAGGGGCGAGCATTCTTGGTCTCAAGCACACTACACGGTTCTACAAAATTCTACCTTGGTGACCCCGTATGTCAATGAACACAAGAATATTCTGTGCTCCAAACACCCGAAGCAGTGTGATGACTAGATTACATGTGAACACATTAGGACTTTCTGCAGTTGGTTGCAAACACATCTCATGGGTGACAACACTGCTGCAGATGAGTTGTACTCATTGGGCATGGGACCATCTTCGACTGTATTGACTTACAAAGGGTACGAGATAAATGGGAATACATTTTACACGATTGCCCAAGATCAAAAGAGCACCAACCAAAATAGTGGTGTCCGCTTTGATGCAATAACCAACAGGGGAAAGGACACATATTATGGTTACGTAGTGGACATATGGGAACTTGACTATGGACATGATTTTAGTGTCCCTTTGTTTCGGTGCAAATGGGTCAATCTGTCAGGAGGCGGGGTACAGGTAGACCCGCAGTACGGAATGACAACAGTGGATCTCAACAATCTTGGGTACACAAACGAACCATCGTCCTAGCCAATGATGTGGTGCAGGTTTTCTATGTGAAGGACATGTTTACCAAACTGAGAAAAAGAAAAGATAAGGAAGTGAATACATCATACGATGAGAAAAGCACGACATAGTTCTTTCAAGGAAAGGAGACATCATGGGAATGGAGGGCAAGACAGACTTGTCTGAAGATTATGAAAAGTTTCATAAAATTCCTCCCCTCAAAGTCACGGTTGACCCAAGCACCTTGTTAAACGATGAAGATTATCCCTGGTTACGGCGCAATAAGGAAGGGACACACACGAATAAAAAGTGAAGACTTTCTCTTCACAACTATTTTGATGATGCCTTCGATCTAGAATATCACTACAGTTACATGTCAAGAAATGAAATGTCTTCTGTAGCAGATGAGTTTTCGTCCGAAACCCTGATACTTCAAAAGAGCTTGTCCATTTTGTACACGAAGTGCATCCAGTTTTTTTCCGTAACCCTCTTAACTTTTTATCAGATGCTATGTGGGTGAAATGATGATACCATGCCAACTTTCAACCTTTTCAGAGTTCATTTGTAGTGCTTTTCAATTTAAGGGTCATTTAGCTAAAACAAATTAGTAAATGCATGAAAAATACCAAATGAAGTCAGAAAGGGTTTAAAATATATGATGTGGCTTTGAATGGTGCATTTTGAACACACAAAAAGTCTGGAGTTCAAATAAGTTCAAAAAAATGAAATCCCTTTGTAACAAAGACTTTTCGTTCGAAACCATGATACTTCCAAAGAGATTGTCCATTTGGGACACGAAGTGCATCCAGTTTTTGCCGTAACCCTCTCAATTTTTTAGCACATGCTATGTGGGTGAAATGATGATACCATGCCAACTTTCAACCTTTTCGGAGTTTATTTGTAGTGCTTTTCAATTTCAGGGTCATTT
This sequence comes from Triticum dicoccoides, assembly GCF_002162155.2. Classification (NCBI taxonomy): domain Eukaryota; kingdom Viridiplantae; phylum Streptophyta; class Magnoliopsida; order Poales; family Poaceae; genus Triticum; species Triticum dicoccoides. The sequence goes on along the minus strand of NC_041387.1, from coordinate 593,618,715 downwards.
AGCACAAAGAATGAACTAATAGCAAAAAGAATGAACTAGAAAACTTTTGTAAAACTCTAATAACAAAAAGAATGAACTAAAAAGAAATCAATTAAAATATTCTATTATGATCAACTAAAAAAACTATAATATTCTTCAATAGCAAAAAGAATCAACTAAAAAGCTTTAATAAAACTCTAATAGCAAAAGGAAT
>NC_041387.1:593571145-593618370 GCF_002162155.2 Triticum dicoccoides | reverse complement strand
TAAAATTTATGCAACAAAAAAGAATCAATTTTTTTGTTATGATCAAATAAAACAAAATTATAATATTCTTCAACAGCAAAGAGAATCAACTAAAAAGATTTTATAAACCTCTAGTATTTTTGAAACCAAAAGTATATAAAAATTATGCAACTAAAATTATCAAAGTATTTTTTGTTCAAAACATTAATAGCAAAAAGAATTTTCATAAAGTATTTTTTGTTAGAGACTTTAATAGCAAACGAAAATAACAAAAATTGGTTTTGATTAACACCCATTTAAAATAACCTAAAATTACCAAATTGAATGTAATGATAAAACACACTAATATTAAATAGGAGGAAAAAGAATCACTCAAAAATCTATTTTTAAAGTAAACTAATTCACAAACTAGTGATTCACACAAATATTATAGAATTCAAATTTAAACTATTCAAATTTTAAAACTAATGGAACTAATAGAAAGTTTATAATTTTTGTGACCTAAAGCAAAAAAGAATCACTCAAAAACTCTAAAAAAACTAAATAAAGCAAAAAATAAAACAAAAATACTGGATTTTTTTTAAAAAATGCCGCCTACAGGGCCACCACGGCGTGCATACGACTAGAAACCCAACTAGCCAGGATGCAGGCCCGTAGCAGGCCCAGTAGGCCCACAGGAAGAGGCGTGTGATTAGGCACGTAGGCCTGCATTAGAGAGGAGCTCGAGAGGGTTGGCGCATCCGCGCTTATAAACCACTCTTGATGCCTCTCAGCTAGCGAGGTGGGACTAAACATCCACCTGCCCGACGTCGTGCTAGCCGTAGCCCTTTCGTCCCGGTTCGTGGCACCAACCAGGACCACCAACCGGGACCTATGCCATCCTTTCGTCCCTGTTGGTGGCACCAACCGGGACCAATGCCCACCTTTCGTCCCGGTTCGTGGCACCAACCGGGACTAAAGGTCTCTGCTTCCCGCCCTTTGGGCTGCTGAAAATAGTCCTTTAGTCTCGGTTGGTGGCACAAACCGGGACGGAAGGTCGACATTGGTCCCGGTTGGCGCCACGAACCGGGACCAATGTTTTGTGTATATAAGCAAACACTTACATTTTTTTTCAGTTTTCATCTACCAGTTGCCCCCAACTACGCCGAGCACATTGACGCGGCCAGGCTGCCCGAGCTCGCCGTCGATGCCCTCGCCCTGCCCTGCTCCGACGCGCCGCCCTCGCGCTGTCCTGCCCCGAGCTCGTCGTCGACGCGCCGTCACGCGCCCCTTCCCTGCCTCGAGCTCACTGTCGACTTGCCGCCCCGCGCCCCTGCCCTCCCAAACGGTGCGCGTCGCCCCACGCTCCTTCCCGTTTGGTCGGTGGCTGGCCCCCTTTCCTCCCCTGTTTTGTCATGATTTTGTTGATAGATGAAGATGTTGTTGATAGATGATTGTTAGATGATGATGTATGCTCCCAAGAGAAGGTTGCGCTAGGATGAAAGGTTCACGATCGCAGAAGTGGCGAAAGATGGCCAACTGATTGCTTCCAAGTGGACCAAGGACGCATTTGTACATCAGTGCGGAGTTGTTCTTAGGGACAACGTCCCGATCAGCATCGTGCAATGGAATAAGAGTAAGGACGGCCCTAGAGTATCTTATGTCCAGGATAGACTGAAAGGTGATCTTTGGACTTCGCTGATGACAAATTTTAGCCTCCTGCTAGAGGAGGAGCCGAATAACCCAGTTATAGAGCCAAAGGTCAAGGCGTATGCTCTTAAGAAGATGGCAGAACTATTCAGGAACTGGACGAAAGAGTTGAACTCAAAGTTTTTCGACAAAGGAAAGACTCCAGAATTCATCGGTCGATATGAGAAGATAAGAGATCACTGGCCCGCATTTGTGGCCTACAAGAAAACGGAGAAGAGTAAGAAAAGGTCACTGACAAATGAGAAAAATGCTGCAAAGAAGCTGTATCACCATCACACGGGGTCAGGTGGCTACTACAAAGCCCAGCCATTGTGGGACAAAGCTGAGCAAGACCTGCTTGCTAAAGGGGTCCAACCAGCGAAATTGCACTGGCCGGATCGTTAAGGACTTGGTTCTTCGGGGTTGGGGGAACTTTGGACCCAAAAACAGGGGAATGTCGTTGGACGAACGAGCAACTTGCAATATCCATCAAGAAGCTTCAGGTAGCAATCAAGACAGCGCAGGAAGGGACGTTCATTCCCGACAGAGAGAATGACGAGCTGACAAGGCCCACGGGAATCCTGAGCACCCTGGACGAACACGAGGCACACCGGGCTCCGTTTCATGGGTGCATGGGTTTCCCGATAGTGGTGGTTATAGAAGCCGAGAGAGAAAGAGGAAAGCGGAAGCAACCGAAATGCAGAGGCTCGGTGCAAGATTAGCAAAGCTAGATGAACTTGAGAGCCAGCGAGCTACCGGCCAACCATCTCAGCGGCACGAAGATCCTTGCTTCAATGCTGCCCCAGAAGCTACCATGCCATCTCCGTGGAGAAGAAGCATGGCATCCACGAAGTTTGTTCAGCCTGATTTCATGGCTCCTTGCTACCCCGTGGATAGTATCACGGAGGCTGAACATTGCGAGCTAATGACGGAATGCCAGAACCAGACCTTGAAGGTGGCGGTCGGCTCTGTTGTACCTCTTGAAGCTGAGGGAACTTTTCATTGTCGTTCGATTCCACATGGCTATGCTGTTTTGACAGTGGATGAAATAATGGAGGGATTTGAGGAGCTGGAGCTTGACTACCCTACAGGTGAAGGGGAGATTCATCTGGAAAATGCTTTACGGATTACTTGTCTATGGAGAAAGGAGTACATCAAGCTTCCAAATTGGACGCCTCCTCCTCCTCCTCCGCCGCGTTAGGGCACTCTGCCTCCTCCTCCTCATCCGGTGAGTGATCAGGGCACTCTGCCTCCTCTGCCACCTCCTCTAGCATGTGAGGGCACTCTACCTCCTCCTTCGCCTCCTGCGGTGCGTCGGAGCACTCTGCCTCCTCCTCCGCCTCCTCCTGCGTGTCAGCGGACTCCGCCGCGCCAGCAATGGAGGAAGAGAGACGTTGCCGCTCCAGCAGCTAGCAGTACAAGAGGCGGGAAGAAATACAGATTTGGTCCAAGCCTGAAGCCTCTTCCAAAGTTACCATATGAGAGGACTGACCAGGAAACCGATGAAATTGTGGAAGCTAAAGTGCAGGTCCATTTTGAACGGAAACCTCCACCTTCAAAGGAAATGGTAGATCCGGTGAAATCGAAGCGCACTCTGGATGCCCTGAAGCGACCTCCACCGCCTCCGCCGAATTCCAACTATGAGCGCTATATTAAAAAGACATATGAAGATGCGAAGCGATCGGGAAGTACTTCCATTGATGCAAGATTAGCACAACGAAGAAGTGGGAAAACAATTCCCCAGCTCGACGAACAGGTGAAGCAATTGTGTCCCCCACTCAAGGTGTCTAGGATATCGTCGCTAATCAGCCAGGGCTATTGCCCGGTACCAATCTTGGTGATTACCTGAGCAATCTTGTACAGTTTGAAATGTTAGAGGTAGAGATCTTTAGATACGAGTACGGGAAGCCTCTCGTCAAACTTGATCCTCCTCCTCTAACAACGATGATGCAAAGATTGCATGAATGGTACATGGATACCTGTAGGAAGTCTGGGAAGGATAGTTTGATGGTGAGAATTAAAGAGGAGCACAAGTTCATTGGAGTTGACCTGATGCTTGTTGAATTTGTGGAGTTATTTCAGTTATTCAATCAAGATGCCCTCGACAAACAACTCATGACTTGCTACTGTCTGTAAGTATTACCTATGTAATTAAGTCTCTATAGCTCAACTCTTTCATGTCATGTATATATAATTATCTGGACTATATTATGCAGATTGAAGATCGTCGAATGCAAAAAAGGATAAATCTATGACATTTGGTTCATTAACCCAAATACCATAAATGAATGGTCGGTTGAAAAGAGAGTCAAAGATACTGAGGACAACTTGCTACAATCATTACTTTGACATCAAAACAAAAGGAAATACTCTTTCCTTACAACTTCAAGTGAGTGCTACTGTCTTCTGCATATTCTGTTTCGCTTACTCGAGGTTATAGTAATGTAATTGATGCGTTATGCGTGCGCAGGTTCCACGTTATTCTGCTAGAGATTAAGCTTGACCCGGGAGTAGTAACTGTCTTAGACTCGAGACGTAAAGATCCCCAGGAGTATGCAGACATGACTGCAATGCTCCAAAAGTAAGTTTGATCCCACATTATTGCACCATATCGGCAACTTTCATTCATTTGCTGATATCAAGTAATCATTTCCTTTGCTTGGCAAGGTTTGGAAACAGTTCACCGAAATGGTTCCGGGTCTGCAAAAGGAGCTACGATTTACACACCCCAAAGTAAGTAGTACTAGCTAGTTCCGCGCATCTCTCATTGATTCTTGTTTCATCAATACCATTATCATGCTTCATTATCAGTTTGATTGAACTCTATTCTTGTAAAGTGCTTGTGGCAGGAAGGCGGGAATAATTTATGTGTATACTACGTTTGCGAGTTCATCCGCAACTCGATCTTGGAGCGGGGCTACTCTAACAAACAATATGAAGTACGTAAACAATATTCACAATTTTGTTTTATTACCATCAATTGTGTTGAGTTTCATTCATATATATGTATTGACCCCCTTCTTTAAATTAGATGTGGTAGATGCGGGATGAACTCCCACCACATGATCGCATACGAGCAATTCAAGAGGAATTGGCGGGATTCTTTCTTGACCACGTCATACATAAAGACGGAGAATGCCATGTGGAAGTTGAACTGGATTTTAGATGATAGGGATTGTAAGAGATGTTATATTGTATATATGTAGTAGCGTCAGATAGATATATACGAAAACTTGTTGTTCGACCTCGGAGAAAGAGAGGTCACTTCTCTCTGTATATGTTCATGAAAATCTTGTGTAATTAATGGTTCCTTCATTTGCTTACTAGCTAGCGTGTCGAGTTCTCTCTACACATATAGTAGCTAGCATTGACCAAGCACAGGGAAAGAGAGTTCACTTCTCTCTGTTAGCTAGCTAACACAATATGAAACCCCTAATTTAAACCTCAAAAACCCCTACCCCCCTCAAATAAAAACCCAGCGTGTGCGAGCTGCTGACGCGTGGCTGCCTTTTGGTCTCGGTTGGTGTTACCAACCGGGACTAAAGGTCCTCTTACCTGGGCGCCCCACAGCAGCCACCTGGAGCCCCTTCTGTCCATGTTCGTAAGCAAACAGGGACTAAAGTTTTTCGACTTTAGTCCTTTTTGTTTTCTCTCGGTTCCAGAACCAGCACTAAAGGCCCTCTGGAACCGGGACTAGTACCATGTTTTCTACTAGTGTGACCCCGCTGACAAGGCACAACTTCTCGACCCTAAGGAATAATCTTAGGAATCGGCGGTACTCCAGAAACTGGCATGCAAGGTAGCCGAGTTGCACGGTCAGGGGCTGATGCTTGTGCATGTCATGCACGTGGCACTCATCCGAGGAATCCAGCCACTGCAAGCTTAGGCCCACCCTATGTGGGAGTACACTGGTGAGAATGACCCAACCGGGGCCATTCGAGGTAAATTCTTCGAGGGAAGTCCATACAGGAGATTCTACCTCTCATGATCAAAGGCGAGACGATGGACTTCACTGGCGACATGTCTGACGCCGTCTTCCACGCCCAAGAAAGGACAATGAAGGTAAGCACTCACTCCTAATGCTTCTATTTTGTCAGTTTCCGCAAGCTTTGTTGATTCTTCACTTGTAGTAATAGTCGTGGCACTCATGGGTAGCCAACCTCCGCTCACCAGCCCCACATTCAGATGGCCCTCAACTAGAAGAGTTGAACTGGCTTTGGGCCCAGGACACAAGAAGAAAGGTGGGATGCCTACGGGGCATCCCCAAGCTTGGATGCTTGAGACTTCTTGAATTATTATCCTGGGGTGCCTTGGCATCCCCAAGCTTGAGCTTTTATGTCTCCTTAATTCCTTTTATATTACGGTTTCCCTAAATCTCAAAAACTTCATCCACACAAAACTTAACAAGAACTCGTGAGATAAGTTAGTATAAACCAATGCAAAACCTTATCATTTTATACTGTAAGAAATTACTAACATTATTATTCAACATTGAATACTAAATGTCTCTGCATATTTAATACTCCTATCCTCAAATAGAATCATTAAACAAGCAAACATATGCAAACAATGCAAACATAACAGCAATCTGCCAAAATAGTATAGTCTGTAAAGAATGCAAGATTCATCATACTTCCCTAACTCCAAAAATTATGAGAAAAATATTAAGCTGTAGAAGATTTAGCGGATCTCAATATGCAAGATGTTTCAACATTATGTCATTCTCTAACTTTTCCAGGGAATTTTTGCAACAGCGGTAAACTTTCTGTTTTCAAACAGCAACATGTATACTAGCAAAATAAGCATGGAAAAGGCTATCCTTGACATTTTTATTGAAAATATAGATTCAAGACATTATTATAAATAACAGCAAGCAAATACTAATAAAAGAAAATGATGCTCCAAGCAAAACACATATCATGTGGTAAATAAAAATATAGCTCCAAGTAAAGTTACCGATGAACGAAGACGAAAGAGGGGATGCCATCTGGGGCATCCCCAAGCTTAGGCTCTTGGTTGTCCTTGAATATTAATTTGGGGTGCCTTGGGAATCCCCAAGCTTAGGCTCTTTCCACTCCTTATTCCATAGTCCATCGAAACTTCACCCGAAACTTGAAAACTTCAACCACACAAAACTTAACAGAAAACTCGTAAGCTCCGTTAGTAAAAGAAAACAAACCACCACTTTAAGGTACTGTAATTAACTCATTATTTATTTATATTGGTGTTAAACCTACTGCATTACAACTTCTCTATGGTTCATACCCTCCGATACTACTCATAGATTCATCAAAATAAGCAAACAACACAATGAAAACAGAATCTGTCAAAAACAGAACAGTCTGTAGTAATATGTATCAAACGTATACTTTTGGAACTCCAAAAATTCTGAAATAAATTGTTGGACCTGAGGAATTTATCTATTAATCATCAATCAACTTAAAAACACTCTCTAGTAAAATATGGCAGCTATTCTCATGAGCGCTAAAGTTTCTGTTTTTTACAGCATGATCATAAAGACTTCACCCAAGTCTTCCCATAGGTCCTACTTGGCACAAACACTGATTAAAACATGAAACCACATCTAACCAGAGGCTAGATGAATTATTTATTACTAAACAGGAACAAAAAGTAATAAAAATAAAGTTGGGTTGCCTCCCAACAAGCGCTATCGTTTAACGCCCCTAGCTAGGCATGATGATTTCAATGATGCTCACATAAAAGATAAGAATTGAAACATAAAGAGGGCATCATGAAGAATATGGCTAGCACATTTAAGTCTAACCCACTTCCTATGCATAGCGATTTTATGAGCAAACAACTTATGGGAACAATAATCAACTAGCATAGGAAGGCAAAACAAGCATAGCTTCAAGATTTTCAACACGTAGAGAGGAAACTTGATATTATTGCAATTCCTACAAGCATATGTTCCTCCCTCATAATAATTTTCAGTAGAATCATGAATGAATTCAACAATATAACCAGCACCTAAAGCATTCTTTTCATGATCTACAAGCATAGAAAATTTACAACTCTCCACATAAGCAAATTTCTTCTCATGAATAATAGTGGGAGCAAACTCAACAAAATAACTATCATGTGAGGCATAATCCAATTGAAAACTAAAATCATGATGACAAGTTTCATGGTTATCATTATTCTTTATAGCATACATGTCATCACAATAATCATCATAGATAACAACTTTGTTCTTATAATCAATTGGAACCTCTTCCGAAATAATGGATTCATCACTAAATAAAGTCATGACCTCTCCAAATCCACTTTCATAATTATCATCATCATAAATAGGAGGCATGCTTTCATCATAATAAATATTCTCATCAAAACTTGGGGGACTAAACATATCATCTTCATCAAACATAGCATCCCCAAGCTTGTGGCTTTGCATATCATTAGCATCATGGGTATTCAAAGAATGCATACTAATAACATTGCAATCATGCTCATCATTCACATATTTAGTGCCAAACATTTTATAGACTTCTTCTTCTAGCACTTGAGCACAATTTTCCTTACCATCATTCTCACAAAAGATATTAAAAAGATGAAGCATATGAGACAAATTCAATTCCATTTTTTTGTAGTTTTATTTTCTAGATTAAACTAGTGATAAAACAAGAAACAAAAAGGTTTGATTGCAAGATCTAAAGATATACCTTCAAGCACTCACCTCCCCGGCAACGGCGCCAGAAAAGAGCTTGATGTCTACTACACAACCTTCTTCTTGTAGACGTTGTTGGGCCTCCAAGTGCAGAGGTTTTGTAGGACAGTAGCAAATTTCCCTCAAGTGGATGACCTAAGGTTTATCAATCCGTGAGAGGCGTAGGATGAAGATGGTATCTCTCAAACAACCCTGCAACCAAATAACAAAGAGTCTGTTGTGTCCCCAACACACCCAATACAATGGTAAATTGTATAGGTGCACTAGTTCGGCGAAGAGATGGTGATACAAGTGCAATATGGATGGTAGATATAGGTTTTTGTAATCTGAAATTATAAAAACAGCAAGGTAACAAGTGATAAAAGTGACTGTAAATGGTATTGCAATGGTAGGAAACAAGGCCTAAGGTTCATACTTTCACTAGTGCAAGTTCTCTCAACAATAATAACATAATTAGATCATATAACTATCCCTCAACATGCAACAAAGAGTCACACCTAAGTCACTAATAGTGGAGAACAAAAGAGATTATGGTAGGGTACGAAACCACCTCAAAGTTATCCTTTCTGCTCGATCCATTCAAGAGTCCGTAGTAAAATAACATGAAGCTATTATTTCCGTTCGATCTATCATAGAGTTCATACTAGAATAACACCTTAAGACACAAATCAACCAAAACCCTAATGTCACCTAGATACTCCATTGTCACCTCAAGTATCCGTGGGTATGATTATACGATATGCATCACACAATCTCAGATTCATCTATTCAACCAACACAAAGTACTTCAAAGAGTGCTCCAAAGTTCCTACCGGAGAGTCAAGACGAAAACGTGTGCCAACCCCTATGCATAGGTTCATGGGCGGAACCTGCAAGTTGATCACCAAAACATACATCAAGTGGATCACGTGATATCCCATTGTCACCACAGATAAGCACGGCAGGACATACATCAAGTGTTCTCAAATCCTTAAAGACTCAATTCGACAAGATAACTTCAAAGGGGAAACTCAATTCATCACAAGAGAGTCGAGGGGGAGAAACATCATAAGATCCAACTATAATAGCAAAGCTCGCGATACATCAAGATCATGCCAAATCAAGAATGCGCGAGAGAGAGATCAAACACATAGCTACTGGTACATACCCTCAGCCCCGAGGGTGAACTACTCCCTCCTCGTCATGGAGAGCGCCGGGATGATGAAGATGGCCACCAGGGATGGGATCCCCCTCCGGCAGGGTGCCGGAACGGGCTCCCGATTGGTTTTTGGTGGCTCCAGAGGCTTGCGACAGCGGAACTCCCGATCTATCTTCCATTTCGATGTTTTTGGGGTATATGGAGATATATAGGTGAAAGAAGTTGGTCGGGGGACGCTTGAGGGGCCCACGAGATAGGGGGCGCGCCCAGTAGGGGGGAGCGCCCCCACCCTCGTGACCTCCTCGAAGCTTCCCTGGCTTGCACTCCAAGTTCCCTGGACTGCTTTTGTTCCAAAAATAAGTTTCCCGAAGGTTTCATTCCGTTTGGACTCCGTTTGATATTCCTTTTCTTTGAAACACTAAAGTAGGCAAGAAAACAGTAATATGGGTTGGGCCTCCGGTTAATAGGTTAGTCCCAAAAATAATATAAAAGTGTATAATAAAGCCCATAAATATCCAAAACAGATAATATAATAGCATGAATGCTTCATAAATTATAGATACATTGGAGACGTATCAGCGTCCTGGCTCGTCCTCAAACATTTGGAATCTCGGTTTTTAAATCCCCGTAAATCCTAAACTCACCAAAAAGTCATGAAAGTAGGCATGGTGTCACGTCATGGCACATATATATCGTGGTAAAAACATTGTCCAATTTGGGCCAAGCTTTATTACAAACCTCTTACAAACCGGAGCTTCTCTCAAAGAAGGCTCGTGGTTCCGATAGGGAAATAAACGTGTTCCCCTTGTTGTCAAAACATAATCACTGCCTCTTTTCGCCTTGTATTTTCTTCTACGGGCAACATTGAACGACAGGATATCCATGCTGAAATTTAAACTTATTTAGGGTTCGTTTGGCCTTTTTATACACTAATTGAGTTTCCTAGGCATTTAATGTCCATAATTCAAATCTAAACTTCAAATACATGCTCCAGTCCCCAAAATGGGTAGAAAAGTTATACATGTGTCCTTGGGTGCATGTTTAGGTCCCGTTCCAGGAATGGAAACGAATTTCAACCATACCGGCGTCCTGGCTCGTCCTCAAACATTTGGAATCTCGGTTTTTAAATCCCTGTAAATCCTAAACTCACAAGAAAGTCATGAAAGTAGGCATGGTTTCACGTCATGGCACATATATGTCGTGGTAAAAACATTGTCCAATTTGGGCCAAGATTTATTACAAACCTCTTACAAACCGGAGCTTCTCTCAAAGAAGCCTCGTGGTTCCGACAAGGAAATGTGTTCCCCTTGTTGTCGAAACGTAATCGTTGCCTCTTTTCGCCTTGTATTTTCTTCTATAGGCAACATGGAACGACATGATATCCATGCTGAAATTTATACTTATTCAGGGTTCGTTTGGCCTTTTTATACACTAATTGAGTTTCCTAGGCATTTAATGTCAATATTCAAATCTGAACTACAAATACATGCTCTAATTCACCAAAATGGCTAGAAAAATTATACATGTGTTCTTGGGTGCATGTTTAGGTTCCATGCTGGGAATGGGAACGAATGACAACCTTACCGGCGTCTTGGCTCGTCCTCAAACATTTGGAATCTCGGTTTTTAAATCCCCATAAATGCAAAACTCACCAGAAAGTCGTCAAAGGTGGTAGGTGTCACGTCATGGCTATATGTTGTGGTAAAAACATTGCCAATTTGGGCCAAGCTTTATTACCAACCTTCTTACAAACCGGAGCCTGTCGCAAGAACCCTCATGGTTTTGATAGGGAAATGTGTCCCCTGTGGGCCAAACGATAATCGCTCCCTCTTCTAGCCTCGTATATTCTTTTACACGCAACACGGAACAACGGGAGATTCACGCTGAACTTTCAAAATATTAAGGGTTCGTTTGACCCTTTTTATTCATTAATTAAGTTTTCTAGGCATTTATGTCCATAATTCAAATCTGAACTACAAATACATGCTCCAGTGCACCAAAATGGCTAGAAAAAATGTACATGTGTGCCCTTGGGATGCATGTTTAGGTCCCATGGAGTGAATGGGAATGAATTCAACCGTCTCACCGTCCTGCCTTGGCCACAAACATTGCGAATCTCGGTTTATAAATCTCTGTAAATCCAAAACTCACCAGGAAATCGTGAAACTTGGCAGGGTGTCACTACATGGTACATATAATTGTCCAATTTGGGCGAAGCTATATTATAAGCCTCTTACAAACCGAAGCTTCTCGCAACCCTTGTGGTTTCGGTGGGCGAAACAATAATCATTGCCTCTTCAAGCCTTGAACTTTGTTTTCTACAGGCAACATAGAATAATAGGAGTGTCATGCCGAAATTTGAAACTGTTTAGGGTTCGTTTGTCCATTGTATATATTACTAATTAAGTTTTCTACGCATTTAATGTAGTCCATAATTCAAATTTGAACTACAAGCACATGCTCCAGTGAAGCAAAATGGGTGGGAAATCGTACATGTGTCATTGGGTGCATGTTTAGGTATCATTTAAGGAATGAGAATGAATTACAAACTTGTTGTCGTCCTGAAACATTGAGAATCTCGGTTTTTAAATCCTAGTAAATCAAAAACTCACCCAAAAAAACATGAAACTTGGCATGGTTTCATGACATGGCACATATATGCCATGTTAAAAAAATCTTCCAGTTTGAGAAGAGGCGCACACATTAGTAGCCGACGAAGTCCTTTTTGAAATAATAAACTGACACGTTAATAGCACAAATGGTTGTATTATATGATACGTGTCAATATTTAACCATACTCAATGGCGTGCGTCCAGCTGTTTGATTAGACGGGACGAGCGCGAGAAGTCCGCCGTGTAGGCTCGATGAGACGCTTGCGAGCAGTCTACCGCGCAAGCTCGACGGGACGCGTGCAGCATGTCCACCTCGCAGGCTCGACGAGACATGTGCGAGCATCAAGGCCGCCCATGCTCACCGGAAAGCGAGCTCTTTGACCTCCATGCACCAGCCGCCGCCCGCCTCGCTCAAAACTTATCCATTAATGGGTTAATTAAAGCGCCTGGAAAGAGGTTTTTTTAGGGGTGGATGGAGGGTGTTTGGTTATGATCTCATGGCAGCATTTGCTTTGTTCCTGTTTTGAACTCGTATTCTAGCCTAATTTAAATTGCCACATAGGGCAACGGATAGTACGTCGACAAATAAAATGGAAACTTATAGTATGACGACAAATTTACAATGGCGCAGATAATTATTGTCTTACATATTCCGGATAATTTTAAATGCCACATGTGGCAAAGCGCGGAAGACACGGGGGAAAGAGAAGAAGGAAATCGCAGACAACAATCTAGATCACTACTGTATCTACTCTTCGATGGATCATTGGGCGATGACATCCTCCAGCTCCTTCCTTAATTCCTCACGACTTTGCTTGAAAGCAGCCATGGATTCCTCCACCTCCTGCTCGCGCTCGATCCAGAGCTTCCTCAAGTCACCCATCAGTACCTCGACGACCGCTGTCAGCGTCATCCCTAAGGCACTGCTCTGCTCATGCAGCATCTTCCAGCCTGCGGCCTCCTCCTCCTTCTCGGCGAGCGCCTTCAGGAGCTTCACATTGTCACCCATGAGTTTCTCGATGAGGCCGGTCGCCTTGTCAACCGAGGCATCGCTGATCTCGAGCAGCTTCATCATGCCGTCGACTAGCTCCCGCTGCTTAATGAGGCCAGCGAGAATGTCGTCGTCGCCGACCAAGGACTTCAATAACGCCAGCTCGTTGCGATCCCCGATGCGGCGAGTGCGCTTGTGAGAGCCCACGCGTGCCCGTGAGAGCTCGTTTGAGGGCTCCGCAACGCGCCGGGACATCTCTGCTGCGGTTGCCGCTTTGCGGCAGGACCTCTCTAGTGCTTCCGCAGCATTGGTCTTTGTTGCCTTGTTATATGCCCCCCACCTGAAACTCCTCCTACCGGTCATGGCGGAACGACTTGGCAGGAAAGACTAGATTTGTGGTTGATGAGGAGAGGAATTGTGAAGTAATTTTTGAGTGGGTAGTTTTTATAGCCCGGTGCTAAGTGTGAACACATATTAGTTTGATCGGTGTAAACAGATTTGCAATTACTTATTGCGTTGTAATCTGCAATGTGACGAGAAACAAAATCAAAATTTATGATGGTTCTGGGCCTACAAAGCTCCGTTTCTGTTGTTCTACCTCATCTCAAACAGTTCTTTTGGATCAACCGTATGCCACACATCGGAAGCCTGAAACATGGGCCCTTGTTCTCGGATGTACGTGTACGTGTCTGCCTACTATCACACACGGTCATGATATCACCATCGTGTCCTATGGATGCGTCATCGCGTCTCCCACGGGGTGCCAGGAAGATTGACCACGTGGTTGCTCGCCGTGGCGTCCCTGCTTTTTTTTGGGTCCATGGCGTCCCTGTGCGTGCTCTGTTCACCGTTGAGGCAAATTTACAATGACAACGGTTAATAATTATCTTACATATTCAGGATAATTTAAAATTCCACATGCGGCAAGGCACAAAACACTCACGACCTACTTATGCATACAATTATAATAAAATATAGGCTAAAAAGCTGAGCCGGCGGCCTTCCGATGACGGTCTCTCGGACTCCATGATCAGCATATCACCCTTGCGGCTGTTCATTATGTGTAACTTACTAATCATCGCACACGAGTGCTCACAGACACATCTTGTGCGACACTCCTAGCCACCGCAAGCAACTAGTTTGCATTTTTCAAAGTTTTTTGTACGAACAGAATCGCACATGAGCTTACTATAGTAACCGTCTGTGTTATAATTTCTCATCGCAAACAGTTCATTCAAGTGGGTTGTTTGTTGCATAACACACACACATCTTGTTTAGACGAATCGTTTGTGTTCTTTTGGTTGATTGCAAATGCCGCATATCACACAAATCTTGTTAAGATGAACCGTTTCCATTCTCTTGCCTAATAGAAAACAGTTTGTCTGAGTGAACCGTATGCCGTATATCACACACACCTTGATCTGGCTGACCGTTTCTATTGCACTCCCTAATAGCACATAGTTCATTGGAGGGAACTGTATGTCGTATATCGCACACACAATGATATGGCTGCCCGTTTCTGTTGTTCTTCCTCATCGCAAACAGTTCTGCTGGATCAACCGTATGCCCAACATTGCACATGTAACTAAAATCTGAACCGTGTTTGATGTCTCCGCCATCGCAAATGTTTTGCACCTTTTTGACGTTTTTTTCACACCACCGTTTGCGATTATTGCATTGCACACAGTTTCGTCGAAGGGTCTCTGATCATAGTGTTGCGTTATCAGCATCCTGTAGTAGTGCTTGATCATTCCGCATGCCCTTGTGCAAGTTTTGCGCCATGCTAACAGCTGGCCGGTCAGCAACTCCATTATCCTCTATCAACGGAACCTCCCGCACTGCGATAGGGCCCTGTTGGAAAAGCCCATCACTCGAGGTCCTCCTCCTCCCCCAAAAAAATTTCACTGTCGTCTTTTGCGGTCATGGATGAGGACGAGGTCGGTGAGGTAGACTAGGTCGCCAACGACGTGACGCCGCTACATGGCATCCGGTAGAACAACCTGACTGCCTTGGAGATGCGTGACGCAAGCCAAACACGTACCCCCGATATCACACCCTCGGAGGCCAGGAACGAGGAACATGCCAAGTCTGAATGCATGCCTTCCCAAGATTCTCTCCCGCTGGCACGAAGTGGAGTGGCTGACACTCTAAGCCCAGAACCTTCCCGCCGGACTATCCGGTTTTGTGAGACTAATATCACATCAAAGCTGTGCATTGAGTATTTAAACATCACACCACATTTTCATACTTATATTTGGTCCACGTGAAGGTGGGGGTGGTGTTGAGACCTCCCTCGCGCGATTTTCAACAAAGTGCCCATTCGACGGGCCCACACGGTCTAGGGCTTTGACCGACCATGAGATGGGGTGGACCATGGTGAATTCCTGTTGGTTTGTGTCAGGGAGGGTCATGGTGACATGCCAGACCAACTTTGAGTGCATGCGTTCACAAGATTCTTTCCCGCCGGCACAAAGTGGGGGACCGACACTCTAAATCTTGAACCAACCTACAAAACTGAGGCAGGTGCCACATCAAAGTTATTTCAAACTTATATCAGGGCCACCTACAGGTGGGGGTGGTTTTTCGTCCCTCTCTCACATGGTTTTTGATGATGGCATGTCCATGGGCCTCGCATGGTCTAGGGCTTTGACCAACAGCGAGAGGGGGTGGACCATGGTAATTCCTCTAGGTTTGTGTCAGGGTACATCAGGAGGACATGCCACTAGTGCAGAACCGGGCTATAGCTCTGGTTCGTAAGGGACTTTAGTGCCGGTTCTGTAACCGGTGATACGTCTCCAACGTATCTATAATTTTTGATTGTTCCATGCTATTATATTACCCGTTTTGGATATTTATGGGCTTTACTTTACACTTTTATATCATTTTTGGGACTAACCTACTAACCGGAGGCCCAGCCCGTATTGCTGTTTTTTGCCTATTTTAGTGTTTCAAAGAAAAGGAATATCAAAAGGAGTCCAAATGGAATGAAACCTTCGGGGGCATGTTTTTGGAACGAACATGATCCAGAGGACTTGGAGTGTAAGTCAAGAAGCTGCTGAGGTGGCCACGAGGGTGGATGGCGCCACCCCCCTACTGGGCGCGCCCCCTATCTCATGGCCCCCTCGGGCGTCCACCGACCTACTTCTTCCTCCTATATATACCCACGTACCCCGAAAACATCAAAGGCGACAACGAAAAGCTATTTCCACCACCGTAACCTTTTGTATCCGCGAGATCCCATCTTGGAGCCTTCACCGGCGCTCCGCCGGAGGGGGAATCGACCATGGAGGGCTTCTACATCATGATACGTCTCCAACGTATATATAATTTTTGATTGTTCCATGCTATTATATTACCCATTTTGGATGCTTATGGGCTTTATTTACACATTTATATCATTTTTGGGACTAACCTACTAACCAGAGGCCCAGCCCGTATTGCTGTTTTTTTGCCTATTTCAGTATTTCGAAGAAAAGGAATATCAAACGGAGTCCAAACGGAATGAAACCTTCGGGAGCGTGATTTTTGGAACGAACGTGATCCAGAGGACTTGGAGTGCAAGTCAAGAAGCAGCCGAAGCTTCCACGAAATTGGAGGGCGCCCGCCCCTGTCTCGTGGGCCCCTCGGGCGTCCATCGATGTACTTCTTCCTCCTATATAATCCTACGTACCCCGAAAATATCCAGGGAGCACCTGAAACACAATTTACACCGCCGTAACCTTCTGTATTCGCGAGATCTCATCTTGGAGCCTTCGTCGGCACTCTGCCGGAAGGGGAATCGTCCATGGAGGGCTTCTACATCAACACCATAGCCCTTCCGATGAGTTGTGAGTAGTTTACCATAGACCTATGGGTCCATAGTTATTAGCTAGATGGCTTCTTCCCTCTTTTTGGATCTCAATACAATGTTCTCCCCCTCTCTTGTGGAGATCTATTTGATCTAATCTCTTTTTGCGGTGTGTTTGTCGCGATCCAATGAATTGTGGGTTTATGATCAAGTTTATCTATGAATAATATTTGAATCTTCTCTGAATTCTTTTATGTATGATTGAGTTATCTTTGCAAGTCTCATCGAATTATCAGTTTGGTTTGGCCTACTAGATTAATCTTTCTTGCAGTGGGAGAAGTGCTTAGCTTTGGGTTCAATCTTGCGGTGTTCTTACCCAGTGGTTGAAAGGGTTGCAAGACACGTATTGTATTGTTGCCACCGAGGATAAAAAGATGGGGTTTATATCATATTGCTTGAGTTTATCCCTCTACATCATGTGATCTTGTTTAATGTGTTACTCTGTTCTTATGAACTTAATACTCTAGATACATGTTGGATAGCGGTCGATGTGTGGAGTAATAGTAGTAGATGCAGGCAGGAGTCGGTCTACTTGTTGCGGACGTGATGCCTATATACATGATCATGCCTAGATAACGTCATAATTATTCTCTTTTCTATCAATTGCTCGAGAGTAATTTGTTCACCCATCGTAATACTTATGCTCTTGAGATAAGCCTCTAGTGAGACCTATGGCCCCCAGGTCTATCTCTTATCATATTTGCTTCCAATCTACTTTTATTTGCATCTTTATTTCTGCATCTATATTATAAAATACCAAAAAAATATTTATCTTATCATATTATCTCTATCAGATCTGACTTTCACAAGTGGCAGTGAAGGGATTGACAACCCCTTTATTGCGTTGGTTGCGAGTTCTTTGTTTGTTTGTGTAGGTTCGTGGGACTTGTTAAGGAGCCTCCTACTGGATTGATACCTTGGTTCTCAAAAACTGAGGCAAATACTTACGCTACTATTGCTGCATCACCCTTTCCTCTTCAAGGAAAACCAACACAAGCTCAAGACGTAGCAAGAAGGATTTCTGGCGCCGTTGCGGGGGAGGTCTTCACTCAAGTCAAGACATACCAAGTACCCATCACAAACTCATCTCCCTCGCATTTACATTATTTGCCTTTTGCCTCTCGTTTTCTTCTCACCCACTTCACCCTTGCCTTTTTATTTGCCCTCTCTTTCTCAATCTCCTCCTCTCTTTTCGCTTGCCTTTTTTCTGTTTGCTTGTGTTCTTGTTTGACCTTATGGCTTCGCCTAAGGGTTCCGACCACCTTCTTAGAAGGATGGAGGAGATTGAATCAAATATTAGAAGCTTTATGAATTTGCAATTTGAGCACAATAATTTCTTTAGAAAAGAGCTTAAGGAACTAAAAGAGTTTTTGGGGTTTATTAACAAAGAGCTTGATGATATGAATAAAGAATTTTATGGTGTTAATGCTCAAATTACCCGTCTTGAAAATCCTATAGCCAAAATTTCTGATAAGCAAGCCACCTTAGTCAATAAGATGGCCACCAAACCAGAAAAGTTAGATGAAAATAATGATGAAGATCTTAAAGTTATTGATGCGTCTCCTATTAGATCTATGTTTTGCAACATGAATCTTGATAATTATGGGACTGATGATGAGTCAACTTTACCTAGAAGGCGTCCCAAGAATTCAGAGTTTTAGATCTTGATGCTAAATTTGGTAAAAGTGGGATTGGAGAGGTCATGACTTTAAATAGTTTTGAACCCACTATCTCGGATTTCAAGGAATTTGATTATGATAATTGTTCTTTAGAAGGTTGTATTTCCTTGTTGCAATCTGTTGTTAATTCTCATCATGCTTATAGTCAAAACAAAGCTTTTACCAAACATATCGTTGATGCCTTGTTGCAATCTTATGATGAAAAACTTAATTTGGAAGTTTCTATACCTAGAAAACTTAATGATGAGTGGGAACCTACTATAAATATTAAAATTAAAGATCATGAGTGTTTTGCTTTGTGTGATTTGGGTGCTAGTGTTTCCACGATTCTGAAAACTTTATGTGATATTCTAGGTTTCCATGATCTTGATGATTGCTCTTTAAATTTGCACCTTACGGATTCCACCATTAAAAAGCCAATGGGAATAATCAATGATGTCCTTATTGTTGCAAATAGAAATTTGGTGCCCGTGGATTTTATCGTTCTTGACATAGATTGTAATATTTCTTGCCCTATTATTCTTGATAGACCTTTCCTTAGAATGATTGGCGCGATTATTGATATGAAGGAAGGGAATATTAGATTCCAATTTCCATTAAAGAAAGGCATGGAGAACTTTCCAAGAAAGAAAGTCAAATTACCTTATGAATCTATCATGCGGGCTACTTATGAATCAAGTGCCAAAGATGGCACTACTTAGATCTATCTTCGCTTTTATGCCTAGCTAGGGGCGTTAAACGATAGCGCTAGTTGGGAGGCAACCCAATTTTCTTTGTGTTTTTTGTTTTTGTTTCTATTTAGTTTTAAGTTTTTGTTTATACTTTCTGTTTAGATGTGTTTTTCTCTTTTAGTTAGTGTTTGTGTCAAGTAGAACCTATAGGATAAACTATGATGATAGTTGATTTGATTCTGCTGAAAAACAGAAACTTTGCGCTCACGAGAAAAAATTCAATAAATCACAGAAACGTGATTTTGCATTGATTCTTTTTGGTGCTGATCAATACACAAATTTTCCAGTACGTCCTAGTTTTTAAGGATTTTTAGAGTTCCCGAAGTTTGCGTTAGTTACAGATTGCTACAGACTATTCTGTTTTTGACAGATTCTGTTTTTCGTGTGTTGTTTGCTTATTTTGATGCATCTATGGCTAGTAAAATAGTTTATAAACCATAGAGAAGTTGGAATACAGTAGGTTTAACACCAAATTAAATAAAGAATGAGTTCATTACAGTACCTTATGTGGTGGTTTTGTTTTCTTTCACTAACGGAGCTTATAAGATTTCCTGTTGAGTTTTGTGTTGTGAAGTTTTCAAGTTTTGGGTAAAGCTTTTATGGACTATGGAATAAAGGGTGGCAAAATCCTAAGCTTGGGGATTCCAAAGGCACCCCAAGATATTCAAGGATGGCCAAAATCCTAAGCTTGGGGATGCCCCGGGAAGGCATCCCCACTTTCGTCTTCGTTCATTGGTAACTTTACTTGGAGCTATATTTTTATTCGCCACATGATATGTGTTTTGCTTGGAGCGTCGTGTATTATATTAGTTATTGATTTTTACTTTACCACAATCATCCTTGCTGTACACACCTTTTGGGAGAAGCATATTTTATTAGAATTTGTTAGAATACTCTATGTGCTTCACTTATATCTTTTTGAGCTTGATAGTTTTTGCTCTTGTGCTTCACTTATATCTTTTAGAGCGCGGTGGTGAATTATTTTGTAGAAATTGCTAGTATCTCATGCTTCACTTATATCTTTTTGAGAGTCTTTTAGAACAGCATGGTATTTGCTATGGTTATAATTTGGTCCTAGAATGGTAAGCATCCAAGTTGGGTATAATAAAAACTATCATAGGAAGTGAATTGGATGCTATGGTCAACTTGATACTTGATAATTGTTTTGAGATATGGAGGTAGTGATATTAAAGTCATGCTAGTTTGGGTGATTATGAATTTAAAGAATGCTTGTGTTGAAGTTAGCAAGTCCCGTAGCATGCACGTATGGTTAAAGTTGTGTAACAAATTTGAAACATGAAGTGTACCTGGCTTGTGCATCATTATGAGTGGCGGTCGGGGACGAGCGATGGTCTTTTTCTACCAATCTATACCCCTAGGAGCATGCACATAGTGCTTGATTTTTGATGACTTATAAATTTTTGCAATAAGTATATGAGTTCTTTTGACTAATGTTGAGTCCATGGATTATACGCACTTTTACCTTTCCATCATTGCTAGTCTCTTTGGTACCGTGCATTGCCCTTTCTCACCTTGAGAGTTGGTGCAAACTTCACCGGTGCATCCAAACCCCATGATACAATACGCTCTATCACACATAAACCTCATTATATCTTCCTCAAAACAGCCACCACACCTACCTATTTATGGCATTTCCATAGCCATTCCAAGATATATTACGATGCAACTTTCCACCGTTCCATTTATCATCTTCATGGCATACATTATTTTTGTCATATTGCCATTGCATGATCATGTAGTTGACATCGTATTTGTGGCAAGACCACCATGCATTATTTTTCATACATGTCACTCTTGATTCATTGCACCATCCCGGTACACCGCCAGAGGCATTCATATAGAGTCATATCTTGTTCTAGTTTCGAGTTGTAATTCATATGTTGTAATCAATAGAAGTGTGATGATCATCAGTTTTAGAGAATTTCCCAAAGAAAAAAAGAAGAAAGGCCAAAAAAAAGAAGAAAGAAAAATAAATAAATAAAAAGGGCAATGCTACTATCTCTTTTTCTACACTTGTGCTTCAAAGTAGAACTTTGTTCCTTATGTAGTGAGTCTCATATATTGTGCTTCAAAGTAGCACCATGTTTTTCATGTAGAGAGTCTCATAAGTTGTCTTTTTCATACTAGTGGGAATTTTTCATTATAGAACTTGGCTTGTATATTCCTACGTTGGGCTTCCTCAAATGCCCTAGGTCTTCGTGAGCAAGCAAGTTGGATGCACACCCACTAGTTTTCTTTTGTTGAGCATTTATTTATAGCTCTAGTGCATCCGTTGCATGGCAATCCCTACTCCTCATGTTGAAATCAATTGATGGGCATCTCCATAGCCCGTTGATTATCCTCCTCAATGTGAGACTTTCTCCTTTTTTGTCTTCTCCACACAATCCCCATCATCATATTCTATTCCACCCATAGTGCGATATCCATGGCTCACGCTCATGTATTGCGTGAAGGTTGAAAAAGTTTGAGATTATTTAAGTATGAAACAATTGCTTGGCTTGTCATCGTGGGTATAGAAGTTGGGAACATCTTTGTGTGACGAAAATGAAGCATAGCCTAACTATATGATTTTGTAGGGATGAACTTTCTTTTGCCACGTTATTTTGAGAAGACATGATTGCTTTGATTAGTTTGCTTGAAGTGTTACTATTTCTTTTATCAATATGAACTTTTATTTTGAATCATTTGGATCTGAACATTCATGCCACAATAAAGAAAATTACATTAAGAATTATGCTAGGTAGCATTCCACATAAAAAATTCTCTTTTTATCATTTACCTACTCGAGGACGAGCAGGAATTAAGCTTGGGGATGCTTGATACGTCTCCAACATATCTATAATTTTTGATTGTTCCATGCTATTATGTTACCCCTTTTGGATGCTTATGGGCTTTATTTTACACATTTATATCATTTTTGGGACTAACCTACTAACCGGAGGCCCAGCCCGTATTGCTGTTTTTTTTGCCTATTTCAGTATTTCGAAGAAAAGGAATATCAAACGGAGTCCAAACAGAATGAAACCTTCGGGGGCGTGATTTTTGGAACGAACGTGATCCAGAGGACTTGGAGTGTAAGTCAAGAAGCAGCCAAAGCTTCCACGAGATAGGAGGGCGCCCCCCCCCCTATAGGGCGCGCCCCCCTATCTCGTGGGCCCCTCGGGCGTCCACCGACGTACTTCTTCCTCCTATATAAGTCTACGTACCCCGAAAACATCCAGGGAGCACCCGAAACACAATTTCCACCGCCGTAACCTTCTGTATCCGCGAGATCTCATCTTGGAGCCTTCGCCGGCACTCTGCCGGAAGGGGAATCGATCACGAAGGGCTTCTACATCAACACCATAGCCCTTCCGATGAGTTGTGAGTAGTTTACCACAGACCTACGGGTCCATAGTTATTAGCTAGATGGATTCTTCTCTCTTTTTGGATCTCAATACAATGTTCTCCGCCTCTCTTGTGGAGATCTATTTGATGTAATCTCTTTTTGCGGTGTGTTTGTCGAGATCCGATGAATTGTGGGTTTATGATCAAGTTTATCTATGAATAATATTTGAATCTTCTCTGAATTATTTTATGTATGATTGAGTTATCCTTGCAAGTCTCTTCGAATTATCAGTTGGTTTTGGCCTACTAGATTGATCTTTCTTGCCATGGGAGAAGTGCTTAGCTTTGGGTTCAATCTTGCGGTGTTCTTACCCAGTGATAGAAAGGGTTGCAAGACACGTATTGTATTGTTGTCATCGAGGATAAAAAGATGGGGTTTATATCATATTGCTTGAGTTTATCCCTCTACATCATGTCATCTTGCTTAATACTCTATTCTTATGAACTTAATACTCTAGATGCATGCTGGATAGCGGTCGATGTGTGGAGTAATAGTAGTAGATGCAGGCAGGAGTCGGTCTACTTGTTGCGGACGTGATGCCTATATACATGATCATGCCTAGATAACGTCATAATTATTCGCTTTTCTATAAATTGCTCGACAGTAATTTGTTCACCCACCGTAATACTTATCCTCTTGAGAGAAGCCTCTAGTGAAACTTATGGCCCCCGGGTCTATCTCTTATCATATTTGCTTCCGACCTACTTTTATTTACATCTTTATTTTCTGTATCTATATTATAAATACCAAAAATATATTTATCTTAACATATTATCTCTATCAGATCTCACTTTCGCAAGTGGCAGTGAAGGGATTGACAACCCCTTTATTGCGTTGGTTGCGAGTTCTGTTTGTGTAGGTTCGTGGGACTTGTTGAGGAGCCTCCTACTGGATTGATACCTTGGTTCTCAAAAACTGAGGGAAATCTTACGCTACTATTACTGCATCACCCTTTCCTCTTCAAGGAAACACAACGCAAGCTCAAGACGTAGCACATCACCACCATAGCCTCTCTGATGAGTTGTGAGTAGTTTACCATAGACCTTCGGGTCCATAGTTATTAGCTAGATGGCTTCTTCTCTCTCTCTTTGAATCTCAATACAATGTTTCCTTGATATTCTTGGAGATCTATTCAATGTAACTCTTTTTGTGGTGTGTTTGTCGAGATCCGATGAATTGTGGGTTTATGATCAAGTTTATCTATGAGAAATATTTGAATCTCCTCTGAATTATTTTATGTATGATTGAGTTATCTTTGCAAGTCTCTTCGAATTATCAGTTTGGTTTGGCCTACTAGATTGATCTTTCTTGCAATGGGAGAAGTGCTTAGCTTTGGGTTCAATCTTGCGGTATCCTTTCCCAGTGATAGCAGGGGCAGCAAGGCACGTATTGTATTGTTGCCATCGAGGATAAAAAGTTGGGGTTTATATCATATTGCATGAGTTTATCCATGTACATCATGTCATCTTTGTTAAAGCGTTACTCTGTTCTTTTGAACTTAATACTCTAGATGCATGCTGGATAGCGGTCGATGTGTGGAGTAATAGTAGTAGATGCAGGCAGGAGTCGGTCTACTTGTCACGGACGTGATGCCTATATACATGATCATGCCTATATACACGTTATGCATATATATCATCGAAAATGTCTCACAACCACACCATTATTCACACATACACATGTATATATATACAGTTTTTCCTACATGTTGCCTTCAGTGCCGGTGGCATTTGCCTTGGTGCCTTCAGAGCCAGTGGCATTTTCCTTGGTGCCTTCGGAGCATGATGACAATTGGGAGTGGTTCATTGGGGCAGTAGCTCGTAATAGAATTCCCCTTTGGGATCTATGACCTCGTCGAGCAAAAATCCCGCTATTTCCTCTTGAAGTGCTCGTATGCACTCCTCTGGTAGGAGCTTCTCCCGCACCGATTCGAACTGTTCATAAGGAGATCAATATGCTTGTCTATTAGTTATGTGACTAGATATCAATAATGATGTAAAAATTGTGAATATTGTTCTGTCAAACGTACCCACAGCTGTCTATTAGTTTTGGTCCTTTCGGACGTCATCGTGCGAATATTCTCGAAAACGTAGTATGCACACACATTAGTCCCCTCCGCCTGCTTCAGGGCCTTTACGAGAATAGAATTTAATCAGATAATAATTAATCAAGCATGATGATTAATGATATTGAAACTAGAATTAAAGAGATGCATGGTAGCTAGCTAGTACTACTTAATTAATTATACCTTGGGTCGCCACCAATACAGCTTTTCTATCCATTCGCCTGGAACCTCATTCTTGAACTTTTCCCAAGCCCAGCCCGCCGGCAAAGAAAATGAATATGCGAGTTATTAAATAGCTGATATTAGGAAATGACGAACTAAAGAGGCCGACATATAGTTAATAATGATTGAAATTACCTGTTGACTATCCCCTTCAGGGTTGAGTAGTCTTTTTTTTAAGTAGTGAGTCCAGTACTCCAACTATTCCTTCTTCAACTTTAATGATTAACAACATCCAATGGTAACTGCATGCACACACACGTTTGCATGTCTTAATTAAGCAGGCAATTGCATAACACTCATCACTAGTAGTAATAATTATTAACATCTAGCTAGCTAGTAAGTAAAAACAGAATTTGTAGTACAAGACAGTGTGACTCAGAGGAAGTTGTAAGGAAGTAGTATATCTTCATTGGTATTGAGGCGCTTCAAGAACTCTAGCATGTTTTTCTCTACATCTGCTTGATACCATGCATATTTCCATGTTTCTTCATTAACGGTATTTGGGTCAATGAACCCAATGCCATAGCGTCCACCTTTTTTCATTTCATACATCTTCATCCTGCATAATACCATAGAAAAGAATATAGTGAGGATAATTATAGGTAATGATCGATCAATGAGCACTACAGCTAGCTTGACACTTAAATTACAGAAAGAAATCACTTACAGACAATAGCAACTGACTAGAGATTTTTCGAGTGCGTCTTGATTGAATAACTAAAATATTTCTGAATACTCAATGGATAGAGCTAGCTTATGGAAGTAATACTCTTCCTTGACTTTCACCATGAGGGACTCTCGATTGGTACTCTTGGTAATTTTCATGTACCAATCATGCAATTCATACATTCTCGTTGTTAGTTTCTTGACCTCCTCAGGCTTGATCAAAGGTTGTCCGTGGACATATTTCCATTTTATGTCCTCCTCTCTAAGCAGAGGCATGGGCTCAATCTCGAGGAGTTGTCCAACAATGATACCGAGCATTTTAGCCTGCCTTCTATGCTCGTCGGTTATTACTAGCTGACCAGCGCCTGTACTCTCATGTGTTGGTACAACAAGCGGGGGGATCGATTGCACCGCGTGTTCTCCTAGCTGGGGAACGGTTTTCCCGCATTTTTGGCCAGCTGCTTGGCTCGAGCTCGAGCTCGACTCCTTTTGTCGTCCTCGATGTGCCTTCCTGATTTGGCGCTCATAGTTTGAGTCAACGGGCTTGGGAGCTGGTGCTGTAGCCATACAAATAAAGTGGTCAATCTTATCCTTGGGCACTTTCTCCCTTTGCGGTGGTGGCGGTTTCGGTCCAAAATGGGAGTCCACTTGGGCCTTCACTATGGCTTCGTTTTGCTCCTTGGTCATGTCGTAAGGCCTCTGCGGAAGAGACGCGAGGCTTGGACCATATCTAAATCGCTTGCCTCCGCCTGTACCTCATGTACTACCTCGACTTGTAGCACTACGCACCGTAGTTGCGGTGGCTCTCTTTCGCGATTGCTGAGGCAGTGGAGACGACTGACGCGGAGTCAGACTTGGAGGAGGAGTGGCACGCATTGGTGGACTTGGAGGAGGAGGAGTGGCCTCACGTGTTGGCTGAGTTGAAGCAGGAGGAGTGGCCTCATGCGTTGGCTGAGTTGAAGTAGGAGGAGTGGCCTCACGCGTTGGCTAAGTTGAAGTAGGAGGAGTGGACTGAAGCTGCGCTGGACTAGGAGGAGCGGGAGTCGTCTCCTCCTCGTCACCTCATGGGATGTCAAGCTCTAGCTGACACGGTGTCGGTTGCCTTCAAAAGATGATGCAATCCTTTCTCCATAGGATGATATGATGTATGGCCTCTCCCAGTGTGTGCTCCTCATCACCTCCAGGAATGTCAAGCACTAGCCCCGAATATTGGTCCAACACCTCATCAACCACGACACGAGCATAGCTGGCTGGAATCGTTCAGCAATGGTTGGTTGCTCCGGGGGGATTTGTATAAGCAACGGCGCCCGCCGCCTTCACGGATATGTTCTTTATTTTGAAGTGTAGCTCACAGTTAGTGTTCTCGATGATGTCATCCACAGGGTATCTATCCAGCAGTGCGTCGCCCGGGGCAGAACCCACACTGCTTCTCGGCATGGATGGGACGGTGCTATCCAATGTTGGATCATCCGCTAGCTGCTGCCACTGTAGAGACCCCCTTTCCCGGCTAAGTGAGTCGATCTGCTGCTGCTGGCGCTGGAATTTGAGTGCCAAGTCCGCGCGTGCTGATTCTAGGCCTTGAAGGCGTTCTGCTTCCTGCTTCCTCTGCTCGTCCTCCAGCTTCTTCTTCTTCTCCTCCTCCATCTTCCTTCTCGCACGGCTTCTGTAGTCGGTGTTCCAGTCAAAAATGCCCTCATACCACGGAACAACGCCCTTGCCTCGTGTTCTTCCGGGGTGTTTAGGATTTCCCAGGGCACGCGTAAGCTTGTCGTTCTCTCTGTTGGGCGTGAACATCCCCTTTCGAGCTTCTTCGATTGCTTCAACTAACATAACATCAACTCCTTTAAGACATGCCTTCTTCGAAACCTGGCCTGTCTTCGGGTCCAAGGCCCCCCCATGCGCATAGAACCAACTTCTGCACCTGGGGGCCAGCTCAATGTAACTGGAGTGACATGTGCAGCCAGCAT
The DNA here is from genome assembly GCF_002162155.2 of Triticum dicoccoides. NCBI lineage: Eukaryota > Viridiplantae > Streptophyta > Magnoliopsida > Poales > Poaceae > Triticum > Triticum dicoccoides. The sequence goes on along the minus strand of NC_041387.1, from coordinate 593,590,708 downwards.
CTCTTGCTCAGCCTTATCCCACTTAGGCATTGCCACCGCATAGCCACCTAGCCCCAGCCTATGGAATTGCTCCTTTTTGCGGCATTGTCCTTGTTTCTTCTGGACCATCCCTTAGATAATTCTGATTCCTTGAATTTCACGAAAGCGGGCCAGTGTTCTCTTTGGTTCTCTAGTGTTCCCTTGAATTCTGGAGTCTTCTTTCCTGCTTTGACATAGTTATTCCATACATTTTTCTTGTGGTTGTTGAATGCAATTTCCATCTTCCTAAGAGCAGCGTCCTTGACTTTCTCCACATCTGCAGCTGTGAAATGATCTGGTAGGGTGAAATGTTCCATGAGATTTTCCCAAAGCACAGGTTTTGCTCTGTCGTCGACAAAAGTAAGACCTGGACGGGGCTTTGATGGCTCTTTCGATTCTTCAAGGGAGATCGGGAGTTTGTCCTTCACAAGAACTCCGTACTGACAAACGAACTTGTTTGCAATGTTCTTATGCGCTATTGGTTCACCATTAGTTTTGATGGCATCGATGTTGTACTTTACGCCCTCCTTCAACTTTTTGCCCGGGCCTCGCACTCTGCCTGTAGAAGATTTGCTCGATCCGGAGGGCTGAAAGAAGAAAGATCGATTCGTTAATATATCTTCAAATCATTTAAAACATGTGATGATCACAAGATGCCTGCTTATATGAATATACCTCGCCGGTCTCTGTTATTTCAAAATCAACATTTTCTTCGCCATCATAATCATTAATTTCTTCGCCATCATAATCAAAGTCGTCGTCCATGAATTCATCAATTCGGTCGTCGCGATCGAATATCATATCATCACCCTCCCCGGTATTGTACAGATATTGGGAGCCGTCATCTTCTTCATTTGGATCATTTGGCGTGCGAGGGGAGCGTATGATCTCGAACAAGGCCTCTTCTCCCTCTCAGTCGGTATTGTCCACCATAGCTTTTATTTAACTAATCCAGAAGAAATATAAAACAACCTTCTTCTTGTAGACGTTGCTGGGCCTGCAAGTGCACAGGTTTGTAGGACAGTAGCAAAGTTCCCTCAAGTGGATGACCTAAGGTTTATCAATCCGTAGGAGGCGTAGGATGAAGATGGTCTCTCTCAAACAACCATGTAACCAAATAACAAAGAGTCTCTTGTGTCCCCAACACACCCAATACAATGGTAAATTGTATAGGTGCACTAGTTCGGCGAAGACATGGTGATACAAGTGCAATATGGATGGTAGATAAAGGTATTTGTAATCTGAAATTATAAAAACAGCAAGGTAGCAAGCATTAAAAATGAGCGTAAACGGTATTGCAATGACAGGAAACAAGGCCTAGGGTTCATACTTTCACTAGTGCAAGTTCTCTCAACAATAATAACATAGATAGATCATATAACAATCCCTCAACATGCAACAAAGAGTCACTCCAAAGACACTAATAGTGGAGAACAAACAAAGAGATTATGGTAGGGTACGAAACCACCTCAAAGTTATTCTTTCGGATCAATCTATTCAAGAGTTCGTACTAGAATAACACCTTAAGACACAAATCAACCAAAACCCTAATGTCACCTAGATACTCCATTGTCACCTCAAGTATCCATGGGCATGATTATATAATATGCATCACACAATCTCAGATTCATCTATTCAACCAACACAAAGTACTTCAAAGAGTGCCCCAAAGTTTCTACCGGAGAGTCAAGAACGTGTGCCAACCCCTATGCATAGGTTCATGGGCGGAACCCGCAAGTTGGTCACAAAACATACATCAAGAGGCACATGATATCCCATTGTCACCACAGATAAGCACGGCAAGACATACATCAAGTGTTCTCATAAAAGACTCAATCCGATAAGATAACTTCAAAGGGGAAACTCAATTCATCACAAGAGAGTAGAGGGGGAGAAACATCATAAGATCCAACTACAGTAGCAAAGCTCGGGATACATCAAGATCGTGCCATAGAGGGAACACGAGAGAGAACACGAGAGAGAGAGAGATCAAACACATAGCTATTGGTACATACCCTCAGCCTCGAGGGTGAACTACTCCCTCCTTGTCATGGAGAGCGCCGGGATAATGAAGATGGCCACCGGTGATGGGTTCCCCCTCCGGCAGGGTGCCCGAAAGGGCTCCCGAGAGGTTTTTGGTGGCTACAGAGGCTTGCGGCGGCGGAACTCCCGATCTATCTTGATTTTCGATGGTTTTAGGGTACATAGGGTTATATAGGCGAAAGAAGTCGGTCGGGGGTGCTCGAGGGGTCCACGAGACAGGGGGCCACGCCCTGTAGGGGGGCGCGCCCCCTATCTCCTGGGCTCCTCGAGGATCTTCTGACTTGATCTTCAAGCCTCCAGGATGATATTCTTCCAAAAAATCACGATGCCGAAGGTTTCATTCTTTTGGACTGCGTCTGATATTCCTTTTCTTCGAAATACTGAAACAGGCAATAAAACAGCAATATGGGCTGGGCCTCCGGTTAATAGGTTAGTCCCAAAAGTAATATAAAAGTGTATAATAAAGCCCATAATCATTCAAAACAGATAATAATATAGCATGAATGCTTCATAAATTATAGATACGTTGGAGACGTATCAGCATCCCCAAGCATAATTCCTACTCGTCCTCGAGTAGGTAAATGATAAAGAAAGAATTTATGAAGTGTGAATGCTAGAAGGTGCACAAGTTTGATCAATGATAATTTCAATCACCTTTTCTAGCATGATTATATGTCATAACAGTAGTTCATCTCATAAAACTTTTCACGATAAAGTAACAAGCAATTCACATGTCAAAGCATAGTCCATAAACTTTCTTGAAAACTAGCAAACTTCATTATTAGAAATCAAACAATTGCAATTCATCTTACTTTCAGGAAGAGTCTATGTCAGAGCTTTGATTTAGCAAACTTCACATACTCAACTATCATATAGTCTTCTACAATTGCTAACACTCACGCAATACTTGTGGTTATGAAGTTTTAATCAGACACAGAGAAAGATTGGGGCTTATAATGTTGCCTCCAAACGTATTCACCTTTGGGTGATGTCAACAATAATAGTTCATGCTAACGTACATCCAATTGGATATATATATATCCGGATCACCCTAACACAAAGTGCTTGCCAAAGGATAAAATGAAAAAAGGGAAAGGTGAAGATCACCTTGACTCTTGCATAAAGTAAAAGACATAAAGTAAAAGATAGGCCCTTCGCAGAGGGAAGAAGAGGTTGCCATGCGCTTTTAGGGTTGGATACACAAAATCTTAATGCGAAAGAACATCACTTTGACCTTTATTATGCAGTCCATCGCTTTTATTGCTTCCATAACAAGTTCGTACAAAGCTTTATTTTCTCCACACTGATAAGTCATGCATATTTAGAGAGCAATTTTTATTGCTTGCACCGATGACAACTTACTTGAAGGATCTTACTCAATCCATAGGTAGGTATGGTGGACTCTCATGGCAAAAACTGGGTTTAAGGATATTTGGAAGCACAAGTAGTATCTCTACTTGGTGCTAGGAATTTTTTGCTAGCATGAGGGGGAAAGGCAAGCTCAACATGTTTGAATGATCCATGACAATATACTTTAACTGGGATGTGAGAAAACATAACCCATTACGTTGTCTTCCTTGGCCAACATCAACTCTTTAGCATGTCATATATAATGAGTGCTCACAATTATAAAAGATGTCTATGATAATATATTTATATGTGAAATCTCTCTTCCTTCAATATTCTTTCATGAATTGTTCAAATGACTAATACAATGCTTGCTAACCGTCAATAAATTTACAACCTCTACTTCTTAGATGTGAAGTCATTACTCCCCATGGAATAAGCAAATGAGGCATATATAATTTCAGATTTATGAGAATCAACTCATTCAACAATTTACTCATAGGATATAAGTGAAGTACACGAGTAAATGAAAAGCTACTCCAAAAAGATATAAATGAAGATCAATGAGTAGCTAAATAATTATGCAACTATGTGAAGACTCTCGCTCATTAAATAATTTCAGATCTTGGTATTGTATTCAAGCAGCAAGAAAAACAAAATAAAATGACATTGCAAGGATAGCACAACTCATGTGAAGAAGCAAAAACTTAGGTTCAACCGATACTAACCGATAGTTGTCGAAGAAGAAAGGTGGGATGCCTACCGGGGCATCCCCAAGCTTAGATGCTTGAGACTTCTTGAAATATTATCTTCGGGTGCCTTGGGCATCCCCAAGCTTGAGCTTTTTTGTCTCCTTAATTCCTCTCATATCATGGTTTCTCTTCTTTTTATCAAAAGCTTCATTCACAACAAACTCAACAAGAACTCGTGAGATCGGTTAGTATAAACCAATGCAAAACCTTATCACTTCCTACTGTAACAAATCACTGAAATTATTATTCAACATTGAATACTAAATGCCTCTGCATATTTAATACTCCTATCCTCAAATAGAATCATTAAACAAGCAAACATACGCAAACAATGCAAACATAACAGCAATCTGCCAAAACAGTACAGTCTGTAAAGAATGCAAGAGTATCAATACTTCCCTAACTCCAAAAATTATGAACTAAAATTCCCACTGTAATAAATTTATAAGATATTAATAATAAAAAATATTCAACATTATACCGTTCTATGACTTTTCTAGGGAATTTTTGCAACAGCGGTAAACTTTCTGTTTTCAAACAGCAACATGTATACTAGCAAAACAAGCATGGTAAAGGCTATCCTTGACATTTTTATTGAAAATAAAGATGCAAACATTATTCTAAATAACAGCAAGAAAATACTAACAAGATAAAATGACGCTCAAAGCAAAACACGTATCATGTGGTGAATAAAAATATAGCTCCAACTAAAGTTACCGATGAACGAAGACGAAAGAGGGGATGCCATCCGGGGCATCCCCAAGCTTAGGCTCTTGGTTGTCCTTGAATATTACCTTGGGGTGCCTTGGGAATCCCCAAGCTTAGGCTCTTTCCACTCCTTATTCCATAGTCCATCGAATCTTTACCCAAAACTTGAAAACTTCAACCACACAAAACTCAAAACAAAACTCGTAAGCTCTGTTAGTATAAGAAAAAAAAACCACCACTTAGGTATTGTAATGAACTCATTCTAAATTTATATTGGTGTAATATCTACTGTATTCTAACTTCTCTATGGTTCATACCCTCCCATACTACTCACAGATTCATCAAAATAAGCAAACAACACAATGAAAATAGAATCTTTCAAAAACAGAACAGTCTATAGTAATCTGTATCAAACGTATACCTCTGGAACCCCAAAAATTCTGAAATAAATTTCTGGACCTGCGTAATTTGTCTGTTAATCATATTCAAAAAGAATCAACCTAAAAGCACTCTCCAATAAAAAAGGCAGCTAATCTCGTGAGCGCTAAAGTTTCTGTTTTCTACAGCAAGATCACATAAACTTCACCCAAGTCTTCCCAAAGGTTCTACTTGGCACTTTATTGAAACAAGAGCTATAAAACATGATTACTACAGTAGCATAATCATTTGGACACACAAAAACAGTAAGGATAAATATTGGGTTGTCTCCCAACAAACGCTTTTCTTTAATGCCTTTCTAGCTAGGCATGATGATGACAATGATGCTCACATAAAAGATAAGAATTGAAACATAAAGAGAGCATCATGAAGCATATGACTATCACATTTAAGTCTAACCCTCTTCCTATGCATAGGGATTTTGTGAGCAAACAACTTATGGGAACAATAATCAACTAGCATAGGATGGCAAAACAAGCATAACTTCAAGATTTTCAACACATAGAGAGGAAACTTGACATTATTGCAAGTCCTACAAGCATATGTTCCTCCCTCATAATAGGTTTCAGTAGCATCATGAATAAATTCAACAATATAACCAGCACCTAAAACATTCTTTTCATGATCTACAAGCATAGAAAATTTACTACTCTCCACATAAGCAAATTTCTTCTCATGAATAGTAGTGGGAGCAAACTCAACAAAATAATTATCATGTGAGGCATAATCCAATTGAAAACTAAAATCATGATGACAAGTTTCATGTTTATCATTATTCTTAATAGCATACAAGTCATCACAATAATCATCATGGATATCAACTTTTTTTCTCATAATCAATTGGAACCTCTTCTGAAATAGTGGAATCATCACTAAATAAAGTTGACACTCTTCCAAATCCACTTTCATGTTCATCACAATAAGATTCAACATCCTCCAAAATAGTGGGATCACTACTTCCTAAAGTTGACACTCTTCCAAACCCACTTTCATCAATATAATCATCATAAATAGGAGGCATGCTTTCATCATAATAAATATTCTCATCAAAACTTGGGGGACAAAAAATATCATATTCATCAAACATAGCTTCCCCAAGCTTGTGGCTTTGCATATCATTAGCTTCATGGATATTCAAGGAATTCATACTAACAACATTGCAATCATGCTCATAATTCAAAGATATAGTACCAAGCATTCTAATGCATTATTGTTCTAGCACTTGAGCACAATTTTCCTTTCCATCAAACTCACGAAAGATATTAAAGAGACGAAGCGTATGAGACAAACTCAACTCCATTTTTTTGTAGTTTTATTTTATAAACTAAACTAGTGATCAAACAAGAAAACAAAAAGATTCGATTGCAAGATCTAAAGATATACCTTCAAGCACTCACCTCCCCGGCAACAGCGCCAGAAAAGAACTTGATGTCTACTACACAACCTTCTTCTTGTAGACGTTGTTGGGCCTGCAAGTGCGCAGGTTTGTAGGACAGTAGCAAATTTCCCTCAAGTGGATGACCTAAGGTTTATCAATCCGTAGGAGGCGTAGGATGAAGATGGTCTCTCTCAAACAGCCCTGCAACCAAATAACAAAGAGTCTCTTGTGTCCCCAACACACCCAATACAATGGTAAATTGTATAGGTGCACTAGTTCGGCGAAGAGATGGTGATACAAGTGCAATATGGATGGTAGATAAAGGTATTTGTAATCTGAAATTATAAAAAAAGCAAGGTAGCAAGCGATAAAAATGAGTGTAAATGGTATTTCAATGATAGGAAACAAGGCCTAGGGTTCATACTTTCACTAGTGCAAGTTCTCTCAACAATAATAACATAGATAGATCATATAACAATCCCTCAACATGCAACAAAGAGTCACTCCAAAGACACTAATAGCGGAGAACAAACGAAGAGATTATGGCAGGGTACGAAACCACCTCAAAGTTATTCTTTTGGATCAATCTATTCAAGAGTTTGTACTAGAATAACACCTTAAGACACAAATCAACCAAAACCCTAATGTCACCTAGATACTCCATTGTCACCTCAAGTATCCGTGGGCATGATTATACGATATGCATCACACAATCTCAGATTCATCTATTCAACCAACACAAATTACTTCAAAGAGTGCCCCAAAGTTTCTACCGGAGAGTCAAGAACGTGTGCCAACCCCTATGCATAGGTTCATGGGAGGAACCCGCAAGTTGGTAACCAAAACATACATCAAGAGGCACATGATATCCCATTGTCACCACAGATAAGCACGGCAAGACATACATCAACTGTTCTCATAAAAGACTCAATCCGATAAGATAACTTCAAAGGGGAAACTCAATTCATCACAAGAGAGTAGCGGGGGAGAAACATCATAAGATCCAACTACAGTAGCAAAGCTCGGGATACATCAAGATCGTGCCATAGAGGGAACACGAGAGAGAACACGAGAGAGAGAGAGATCAAACACATAGCTACTAGTACATACCCTCAGCCTCGAGGGTGAACTACTCCCTCCTCGTCATGGAGAACGCCGGGATGATGAAGATGGCCACCGGCGATGGGTTCCCCCTCCGGCAGGGTGCCGGAAAGGGCTCCCGAGAGCTTTTTGGTGGCTACAGAGGCTTGCGGCGGCGGAACTCCCGATCTATCTTGATTTTCGATGGTTTTAGGGTACGTAGGGTTATATAGGCGAAAGAAGTCGGTCCGGGGGTGCTCGAGGGGTCCACGAGACAGGGGGCCGCGCCCTATAGGGGGGGCCTATCTCCTGGGCTCCTCGAGGATCTTCTGACTTGATCTCCAAGCCTCCAGGATGATATTCTTCCAAAAGATCATGATGCCGAAGGTTTCATTCCGTTTGGACTCCGTTTGATATTCCTTTTCTTCGAAATACTGAAACAGGCAATAAAACAGCAATATGGGCTGGGCCTCCGGTTAATAGGTTAGTCCCAAAAGTAATATAAAATTGTATAATAAAGCCCATAATCATTCAAAACAGATAGTAATATAGCCTGAATGCTTCATAAATTATAGATACGTTGGAGACATATCAGCGGTGGGCACCCAAAGAGAAGGAACCATCACAGGATCATAGCTCCGGTCATCTCCCCAAAGACGCTGCCAGGTATTGGAGAACCCGACGTCCATAGCAGCCTTGTAGTGACGGACGTGCTCGTCCTCCTCCCTGACACAACGATGCACCACCTCCGGCGGGGACGGCTCCCTCCGCACCGAAAGTGGCCCACGGGAACGCCACCAAAGGAGCTCAGGGTCGACGACGGGACCCGGGTTCCTCACCAAGCAGCGAGCCCCTGAAGGTAGCACCTCCCAGTGCCAGCCCGGCGGAGCCCAGTCCCGGACATGGGTCCTCTGAAGCAGGACATCATCGCGAACGGTCGATGGCGAGGATGCGGGCCGGGCATCGTCGAGAACAAATACTATACGCCGCAAAAGTAACATTTTTTAAATGATTGCATTGTGATTTCTTATATGCAAATTCTAAATTTCTATAACTAAAATTATAAGAAACTAAAAACTAACATTTCTATAACATTTCTAACATTTCTATAACAATTTGAAATTAATCTAATTCATCTAGCTAAAACTAACATTTCTAAAATTTCTAACATTTCTGCAACATTTTTAACACTATATACTATTTGACATTAATATAATCTAATTAATTAATTCATCTAAAACATTTGTATAAAAAACAGAAAAAACTAAAAAACTAAAAAATAAAAACTAAAAATAGAATCGTGTGTGTGTGTGTGCGCGTGTGTGTGTGTGTGTGCATGCGTGCGCGTGTGCACTGCGCTAGCAGCGCGGCGGCTTTGATTGGAGGGGCCGGGGAGAGGGGCTCACAGCGCGGGCGATGGTGAGGCGACGAGACGGCGAGGCAGAGGGGGCGGCGACGGGGGCGGCGGCGACGGGCAGCGACGGGGACGGCGACGAGAGGCGGCGACGGGGGCGGCGATGAGGGGCGGCGGTGACAGGGCAGAGGAGAAAGAAGCAGAGGTAGAACGAACTGACAATTTTTTTAAGTGTTTCTTATATAGGACCTACCTTTAGTACCGGTTGAAGCTACTAACCGGTACTAAAGGTCTGTTTTGGCCAGACGAAGCGGCGGGAAGCGCACCCCCTTTAGTACCGGGTCGTGGCTCCAACCGGTACTAAAGCCCCCCCCTTAGTACCGGTTGGATCCACGACCCGGTACTAAAGGGGGTGCACTGGCGCAGGTGCGGTGCGGGCAAGTTTAGTCCCACCTCGCTAGCCGAGGGGCGCCCGCACTTGATTAAAAGCCCCGGCGCGGCTGCTCTCTCGAACTCCTCTCTATAGCAAGTTTCTGGGCCTAACTCTGCCTCTCTGCCCTGTGGGCCTACTGGGCCTTGCGGGCCTACATCCTGGCCCAACTACAGGTTGGGTTACTAGTCGTATGCAGGCCGCTGTGGCCCAGTAGGTGGGCTTTTTTTATTTAAGTCTCCAAAAAAATTAGTTTTTTTTCTTTTCTACTTTATTTATTTATGAATATTTTTTCTTTAGGTACAAAAAATTACAAACTTTCTGTTAGTACTAGTAGTTTTCAAATTTGAATAGTTTAAATTTGAATTATTTGACGAACTAATTTGTAGACGAAGTGCATCTAGTTTTTGCACATAAAATTTATTCGGGTTCAAATACCAAAACACATAAGTACCCTAACTATTACAAAGATTCCCTCCATTTTGTTCGACGCAGCACTTTCCAGATATATAAGTCTAAAAAGTCACTACATAAGAAAGTGATGACGGTGAAGCCTATCACATCCCAAAGTGGGATCTTTGGGTGTGAAACTTTTTCTTTCCGTGTGTCCCTTTGCGCTGTAACCATGGACAATCTTCATCATTTAACTGGTTGCTCGGATCAATATTCACTGTGAATGGAGCAATTTCATCAAACTTTTCATAATCTTCTGACATGTCTGTCTTGTCATCCACTCCCACGATGTTTCTTTTCCCTGAAAGAACTATGTGGCGCTTTGGATCATCGTATGATGCATTCGCTTCCTTATCTTTTCTTTTTCTCGGCCTGGTAGACATGTCTTTCAGATAGAAAACCTGCGCCACATCATTGGCTAGGACGAATGGTTCGTCTGCATACGCAAGATTGTTGAGATCCACTGTTGTCATTCCGTACTGCGGGTCTTCCGGTACCCCGCCTCATATCATATTGACCCATTTGCACCGAAACAAAGGGACCTTCAAACCACCTCCATAGTTAAGTTCACATATGTCCTCTATGTAACCATAATATGTTTCCTTTCCCATGTTGGTTGTTGCATCAAAGTGGACACCACTATTTTGGTTGGTGCTCTTCTTATCTTGGGCGATCGTGTAAAATGTATTTCCATTTATCTCGTACCCTTTGAAAGTCATTATATTCGAAGATGGTAACTGGGACAGCAAGTACAGGTCATCTTCAATATTGCCATCATGCATGGCACGTGTCTGCAACCAACCGGCGGAAGTCCCCGTTTGTTCATGTGTAATCCAGTCGTCAGACTGCTCCGGGTGTTTGGAGTGTAGAAAATTCTTGTGTTCCTCCATATACGGAGCCACCAAGGCAGAATTCTGTAGAACTATGTAGTGTGCTTCAGTGAGAGAATGCTCGTCCATACATATTATTTGATCCCCTCCTAGCGTGCCTTTTCCATCCAGTCTGCCCTTATGCCGCGATTCAGGAACACCAATCGGCTTAAGGTCAGGAATAAAGTTAATACAAAACTCAATGACCTCCTCATTTTCATGGCCCTTCGAGATGCTTCCTTCTGGCCTAGCACGATTATGAACATATTTCTTCAAGACTCCCATGAACCTCTTAAAGGGGAACATATTGTGTAGAAATACAGGACCCAAAACGTTAATATCTTCACAAAGGTGAACTAGGACGTGCGTCATGATGTTGAAGAAGGATGGTGGGAACACAAACTCAAAAATGACAAGACATTGCACCAAATCATTCTGTAACCTTGGTATGATTTCTGGATCGATTACCTTCTGAGAGATTGCATTGAGGAATGCACATAGCTTCACAATGGCTAATCGAACGTTTTCCGGTAGAAGCCCCCTCAATGCAACCGGAAGCAGTTGCGTCATAATCACCTGGCAGTCATGAGACTTTGGGTTCCGTAACTTTTTCTCTGCCATATTTATTATTCCCTTTATATTCGATGAGAAGCCAGACAGTATCTTCATACTGAGCAGGCATTCAAAGAAGATTTCCTTCTCTTCTTTGGTAAGAGCGTAGCTGGCATGACCCTGATGTATGCCGTCTTTTCCGTGCATACGTTGCTGGTCCTCCCGTGCCTCCGGTGTATCTTTTGTCTTCCCATACACGCCTAAGAAGCCAAGCAGGGTCACACAAAGATTCTTCGTCACGTGCATCACGTCGATTGCGAAGCGGACCTCTAGGTCTTTCCAATAGGGCAGGTCCCAAAATATAGATTTTTTTCTTCCACATGGGTGCGCGTCCATAAGCGTCCTTCGGAACAGGTTGTCCTCCAGGACCCTTTCCAAAGATTACCATCAAATCCTTGACCATAGCATGTACATCAGCACCAGTACGGTGGCGAGGCTTCGTCCGGTGATCCGCCTCACCTTTGAAATGCTTGCCTTTCTTTCTTACGGGATGCCTGCTCGAAAGAAATCGACGATGTCCCAGGTACACATTCTTCCTACAACTATCCAAATATATACTGTCGGTATCATCCAAATAGTGCGTGCATCCGCGGTATCCCTTGTTTGTTTGTCCTGAAAGGTTACTGAGAGCAGGTCAATCATTGATGGTCACGAACAGCAACGCCTTTAGGTCAAATTCTTCCTGTTTGTGCTCATACCACGCACGTACACCTTTTCCATTCCACAGCTGTAATAGTTCTTCAACAAATGGCCTTAGGTACATATCAATGTCGTTATCGGGTTGCTTAGGGCCTTGGATGAGCACTGTCATCATAATAAACTTCCGCTTCATGCACAACCAAGGAGGAAGGTTATACAAACATAGAGTCACAGGCCACGCGCTATGGTTGCTGTTCTGCTCCTCAAAAGGATTAATGCCATCTGCGCTTAGACCAAACCATACGTTCCTTGGGTCACCTGCAAACTCCTCCCCGTACTTTCTCTCAATTTTTCTCCACTGCGACCCGTCAGCGGGTACTCTCAAATTTTCGTCTTTCTTACGGTCTTCTCCGTGCCATCGCATCGCCTTAGCATGCTCTTTGTTTTGGAACAAACGTTTCAACCGTGGTATTATAGGAGCATACCACATCACCTTGGTAGGAATCTTCTTCCTGGGGCGCTCACCCTCGACATCACCAGGGTCATCGCGGCTGATCTTATAGCGCAATGCACCGCATACCGGGCACACGTTCAAATCCTCGTACTCACCGCGGTAGAGGATGCAGTCACTAGGGCATGCATGTATCTTCTGCACCTCTAACCCTAGAGGGCAGACAACCTTGTTTGCTTCGTACGTACTCTCGAGCAATTCGTTGTCCCTTGGAAGCATATTCTTTATCATTACTAGCAACTTTCCAAATCCCTTGTCAGATACACCATTCTCTGCCTTTCATTGCAGCAATTCCAGTGTGGTGCCCAGCTTTTTCTTGTCACCTTCAAAATTTGGGTACAACAATTTCTTGTGATCCTCTAACATGCGCTGCAACTTCTTCTTCTCCTTTTCACTTGCGCAGTTTCTCTTTGCATCGGTAATGGCCCGATCTAGATCATCAGCGGGCTCATCTGATGCCTCTTCTTCAGCTTCTTCCCGCATTGCCGGCTCAGCTTCTTCCCCCATTGTTGTATCATCGTATTCAGGGAACCCATGGCCAGGATAGCTATCATCGTCCTCTTCTTCTTCATTGTCTTCCATCATAACCCCTCTTTCTCCGTGCTTGGTCCAAACATTATAGTGGAGCATGAAACCGGACTCAAATAGGTGGACGTGAATGGTTCTTGAGTTAGAGTAATTGTGATCATTCTTATAGCCAGCACATGGACAAGGCATAAAACCATCCGCTCGCTTGTTTGCCTGAGCCGCAATCAGAAAAGTATGCATGCCATCAACGAACTGGGGAGAGCATCGGTCATCGTACATCCATTGCCGGCGCATCTTCATTACACACCACCAAATAGACCAAATTAATACAAGTTCATACATAAAGTTCATACAACACTTAAATGCAACATACAAATAACTCTCTAGCTAAAGCATTTAAATGCAACAACAAATGCGATCAAGATCGCAACTAAGGTAAAAATTGATCCAACAATATAATGATACCAAGCCTCACTATCAATGGCATATTTTCTAATCTTTCTAATCTTCAACCGCATTTTCTCCATCTTGATCTTGTGATCATCGACGACATCGGCAACATGCAACTCCAATTCCATCTTCTCCCCTTCTTTTCAATTTTTCTTTCAAATACTCGTTTTCTCTTTCAACTAAATTTAACCTCTCGACATAGGGTCAGTTGGAATTTCCGGTTCACATACCTCCTAGATAAAAATATCAATGTCAACTTGATGGGCATAATTTGTCATAAACAAGAAATGCAACAAATAGTTTTAGAAGAGAATATACCACATCCGAATCATAACACGGACGAGGGCCAACGGGGACAGATATCAAAACCATGGCACTATGTATAACAAACATCATATGGGTAAGATAATTATACAAGTAACTATATATCTAAATCACACAAACATGATTTTTTTTATATAAAAAAGATAAGAACAAGAGGCTCACCACAAGGTGGTGCTAGCGACGGGTCGTTGCGGACGATCGACGGTGATTACGACGGAGACGGGAAGGCACTAAGTAAACCACACCTACATATGCAAACTAAGAGTTATTTTAAGCTCAAATTGCATATAAATCAAATAAACTACCACATATAATTCCTCCCAAATTACTAAAACCCACAAATTAATCACTACATAAAGCATTGCAAAAGCTAATCTAGCAATGAGAGATGAAAGGACAAAATTGCTAACCTTTGTGATCACTTGAATGGATGGGGACCTTCAAATCTTGACAAAATTTGGGCAAAATGTGTGATGAAGCTCGAGAGAAGAGGGAAAGAAAAGAGAGGAGAGGGGAAAGGGGGAAGAACAGAGAGCTGGACGAAGGGTTTATATGTAGGATGACCTTTAGTACCGGTTCGTGGCACGAACCGGTACTAAAGGTGCTGGAGGGGCCCTAGTCTGACAACATCCTGCCACCTCTCTCTTTAGTACCGGTTCGTGGCATGAATCGGTGATAAAGATTCACCACGAACCGGTACTACTGAGAGCGGCCCGCCTAGCCGTTGGAACCGGCACTAATGGTCACATTAGTGCCGGCTCAAGTACAACCCGGGACTAATGAGCTGCACATTAGACCATTTTTCTACTAGTGTGCCAAACCAGGTTTGAGCGCACTTGTCCACAAGATTCCCTCCTGTCAACTCGAAGAGGGGGATGAGCACTCCAAGTCCCGAACCTTCTTGTCAGACTATCTCGCAGGTCATAGGGATTTTCTCATGGTCATTTAACAACTTATAACATACACAAATATATAGGATAATGCTGATGGAATCACCCCTTTTGAAAAAAAAACTAGGGGGTAGACGTTTTCGGGCGTACTGAACAAGAGATTCGTCAAATCATGTTAAGGTTCGGAACAACTTATCGTTTTGCATGTGATCCTAATATGGGTACACTAGGGGTCGTGAAGAGTACAAGGCAATACCCCACAACTTAAATGCAAAAGGTTGGTAATTATCATGAAGTTGGGGATCGAAAGGGCGATGAAAACTAGCCTAAATAGAATGGTTGAGATATAGGGAAAATAAAATGCAATAAGTGAATATAAATGCAAATGCGACACATTAAAACACATTAAAATGCAAAATAAAATAGATTTCGAAAATAGGCTACATGTAGGCCTAGTGCCGTTTATCGAGTATTCAGCTTATAACTAGCACCGTCATGAAGCCGTGTGCAGCCTCCATGATCGACACATGGCAAGAACCTTTGTCAAGCACTGGCTGTAAGCCGAGTGCTTTTCTGCCTATATGCCGAGTCTTTGTCCTACGTCGAGATCGTTTTTGGTACTCACTCTGTTTATTTCTATGTAAGCCAATTATCTTTTTTTGCCGTATGTTTTTCATTCCCTACTCGGCTTACATGGACGTAAGCTGATGAACCGTGTTTTGGCACTCGGCTTACTTGCAGACAACGTGTGATTTTCATATAGTGTAACTAACAAGCTCCTTCTAGGTGATTCTTCTGATAAAAATCAAGCAACCTACAATACCTCGCTAATAAGCTTCATAATCTCCTTTTCACGTTATTCAGCCTTATTCTCCTTTCCACGTGGCTCTTTCAATGGATGTCAATTCGAAAATGATACACTTACGAACAAATTTTATGTAATCTTATGAAAATCCCTCCCCTCCTAACTAACCCCCTCCCCGAATTTCAGGGTGGGCCTGCCACCCCCACTAACATCCAATTAACAATTGACACCTCATTACGTAAGCCCCAAATCATGTATTCTTTCGTAGGTCTAGCAAAGCCCTATCATTTCCGAACTAACTTTTATGTAAGCTTAGAAAAATCTGTTCTCTCCTAAATAAAAATCCCCCTAAATTTTAGTGTGAGCCTGCCACCCCCACTAACATCCAATTAACAATTGACACATCATTACGTAAGCCCTAAATTATATAGTCTTTCGTAGGTGTAGCAAAGCCCTATTATTTTTTAACTAACTTTTATGTAAGCTTATGAAAATCCCTCCTTTTCTAACTAGCCACCCTTGAATTTCAAGGTAGGCCTGCCACCCCCACAAACGATTGATACCTTATCTATACCTAATAATAAAGGGGCTATTGCTTCTGGCGGCACATCATCGAAATTGGCCTCAAAGTTGCAAAATATTACCCACCAATGCCAGGTGAGAAAAAACATTTCACACAGGGGAATCCTCCGCTTGGGGCGGCTCAATGCAGTAGGGACCTCCTATACTGTGCTCTGCAAGCATAATTGGTTCGATGCCAACATTTGGAAAGCCAATATTTGGAAAAATCAAAAGTTGCCAAAAAGTTGCCAATATTTTTTCCTTTTTTGTTTTTTCGTTTTTCTACTTTAAATAACTTGGGATTTCAAAAAAGTCTGAAAAATAAAAGAGAATTGAGAATTATGTAATTTTTTTAAAGAAATCATAAAATATTTGTGGATTCAAGAAATGTTCATGATTTTGTAAAAAACATGTTTGCTTATTCCAAAAAGTTCAAATATTTTAAAACAAATGTTCAGGATATCAAAAGATGTTCATGATTTTTTTTAAATGATGTATTAAAAAAGTTAATGAAATTGAGCAAAATTTTGCTAATTCAAAAAATGTTCATGAATGGAAAATATCCTAAAAATTTAAAAACTATTTGTGACTTACAAAATAGTTTATTCATTCTTAAAATATTTACTGATTCAAAAAATGATCAAGCATTTCAAAAAATGTTGGTTAAATCAAAAAAATGATTGTGAATTTTAAAAATTGTTCACAATTTCAATAGAAATGTTTTATTCTAGAAATGTTCGTCGATTCAAGAAAAGTGTTAAAAATATTCACAATATAGATGTTTTTGAATAGTATAAAATATTAGTGAATTCATAAAATGTTCTTGATTCTAGAAAATGTTCGAAAATTTGTAAAAGTGTTCCCAAATTTAAAAAAATGTTCACTATTTCAAATATAGTTTAAAAAATGTTCATGATTTTAAAAATTATTCATGATTTCATGAAATCGAGAGTGATAGTGTACCTCGGTGATGCAGCAAAATGTGGTCATAGCCATTGAAAATTATGATATATTTTTTTCTATCGTTGCATCGCATGGGCCATTTGTATGATAGTAGCCATAGTTATATGTATGGTCATTTGCTACAAACTTCACTGGTGTAGTTTCACCATTTGCAATCTTATTCATGAGCGGTGACTGATTAAGAACGTTGATGTCATTCAACGATCCAGGCATTAAAAAAACATGCCAAATTCAAGTCTCCTGGTTGGCAACCGCTCCAAGGATTATAGTGGAATCCTTTTTCTGGTCGTGGAATTGTCCATTCCATGCCTTAGGACAGTTCTTCCAACTCCAATGCATGCAATGTATTGAGCCAAGCATATCTGGGAACCCGCGAGCTTTGCTCATCTCCAAAAGTCTTGCGGTGTCTTCAGCATTGGGAGCTTTCAAATATTCCGGATCAAACACTTGCACAATTCTGACTGTGAAGCGCTTGACACATATGATGGCTTGACTCTCACCCATGGCCAAGTGGTCATCAAGAAGATCCGCCGGAATATCGTATGCCAACATACGCAAAGTGGCAGTCACCTTTTGGAAGGTGCCATGCCCGAGTACTCCGGCGGCATTCCTCCTTTGCTGAAACAACCGATCATGCCTCGCCAGTTTTTCCGCAATGCGTTTGTACAACTCGATGCTCATTCTAAAACGGCGCCGAGAGTAGGACTCGGGGTATGTGGGATTCTCCATAAAATAGTGCCTCGTCAATCTATTGTGGGCATCGATCTTATCCCTCCACAATTTCTGACGACCATAACCGAACCATCGTGCTTCGGCTTTTTATTGACGTGCATAGCTAGGATCATTGTGAGGTCCTCTTGAATATCAAATTCTTTGTCGAAAGAATCATAGGACGAACTCATCTACACTAATGAATTTAAACTAGTTTAAAATTACAAACAACATGCATCAAATTCATTTACAAAACATAAAGTTGAAGCAATACATAATTTGCAAGCGTTTTGTCAAACACGTTGTGGGCGCCGAGCTGCAAACGGCCATCGGGCGCTGTTCGTCAGCGGAATGGTGCACTCGAGGGTCGGCGGCGAGGAGAGGAGGAAGCAGCGGCAACGCGTGGGGATAGGCGGGGGAAGCGCCGACGGGTCGCGGAGCAAATAGGAAAGGTGCGGGCGGCGACGCCAGCGCCTGGCGGTCTCAGATCTTGCGGTTGGTGAATCGTGCGCGACTCGTCGCTGTCCAGTGCGCGAGAACGGGCGCACTAAATAAACAGCACGCATGCGATGCCATTTTCCTTCATGCACTGAACTTATTATACTGCGTGCGTGATTATTGCGCGGCTACTGGAGCGCCTGTGTCGGCTCCGCGCGCAAAAGTACAGTTTTTTCCGGTGCGCGGCGTGTTGGAGATGCTCTTATAGATGCAACAGCGTCCGAGTTTGTAGACATCAGAGCCGCAGGAACAAACACTTCGTTCCGGTGCACGGCGTATGCACATGGCGGCTCCGGCTGACCAAGTTAGCAGCAAGCACTTCGTTCTGGTGCAGTGGTGCACGGCGTATGCGTCGGTGGCTGGGCCTGGTTCAAGGTCGCGACGCGGCTCAGGTCGGCTGGGCACCGCGTCAGCACGCCCGACCTGGCGGCGTCGGGCGTGGACCCCAGGCCGCTGCGCGAGGTGCCGACGTTCCGTGACTACAGCAAGCCGCTGCTGGACCTCATGGGGTCCGTCCCGCCCGGGGAGAAGGTGGTGCTCGTCGACCACAGCCTCGGCGGCGTGAGCATCGCCCTCGCCTGCGAGCTGTTCCCGGAGAAGGTCGCCGCTGCGGTGTTCGTCTCCGCCTTCATGCCGGACCACAGGTCGCCGCCGTCGTACGTGCTTGAAAAGGTACACACCATGATCGACTTCCTCGAATCTGCAGCTTAGATTTGACGTACGCGGAAACAGAAGACACCAACATATACACACCAGCTTATCGCTTTTTGTACCACTGATGAATGTTTGCTGGATCTAAAAAGTACATGAAGCGGAGAATGGACTGGATGGACATGGAGTTTAAGCCTCAAGATCCAGAGGGCAAGCTCCCTACTTCCATGCGGTTCGGGCCGCTGGTCACCCGAGCAAAGTTCTACCAGCTGTGCTCGCCGGAGGTATGTACCTGTCGATCTGTTAATCAATCTGTTCGAACGGGCGATGCGGCTTCGTGCGCTTCATGATGCTCTTTCCAGCTGCTCGCCGCGCCTCAAGTCCAAGGTGGCCAAGGGCAAGATGGTGGATGCGGTTCTCAAGCCGTTGAGCGCCGCCGAGGCGGCGCCCGTGCGCTCTGCGGCCATGATTCCATCCGTCCCGGTGATGACTAGTGACGATGTGTGAGGGCTCTCTGTGTGCGCAGATGCGCCGCGCGTGTCGCGCGGTC
>NC_041387.1:593564321-593570597 GCF_002162155.2 Triticum dicoccoides | reverse complement strand
CCTTGTTTGCGGCAGCGTTTGTGCTGCCCGCGTGTCTCGTGCGTATCTGTTTCCTCTCCTGGGCCGGGTGTTCGGGACGGGGTCCTCCCTCGTTCTCGTCGGTGTCCGTGCCTGTAATGGATAGTGCCCCGTGTGTCAAGCTTTCGCTCCTGTGTTGGAATGTGCAAGGGCTGGGGGATAGGGATAAGTGTGACGTCGTTAGAAACTCTATCAACGCTGTCGGCCCTGCCATCGCCTGCATCCAGGAGAGCAAGTTGGACGATCTCCCCTCTCTCAAAGCTCGCTCGTTCCTGCCGGCTCGTCTCGAGTGGTATGTCTGTAAGCATGCCGATGGGTCTCGTGGCGGTATTGTCACGGCTTGGGACCCCCGCGTCTTTTCTCTGGCCTCCTCTTCGTCCTCCCGCTTCACGCTCACCGCCTCCTTCCTATCCACCACGACCGCTCTCTCCTTCTCGATCACCAATGTCTACGCCCCCTCCGATCACGCTCTCACGACGGACTTTGTTCTCGACCTCCAGACGGTCGCCCGAGACATCTCCGGGCCCTGGATGGTGCTTGGAGATTTTAACTTGATCCGTTTCCCCCACGAGAAAAACAACGATAGGTTCGATGCCTCACGCGCTGAGGTTTTTAACTCTCTCATCAACGGGCTTGCGCTGCACGAGCTCGCGCTGTCTGATCGCATGTTCACCTGGACTAATAAGCGAGACCCGCCGACGCTGGCTCGCTTAGACCGTGTCTTGTTTGACTCGGCCTGGGATGTAGCCTTCCCGGACTCGTCCCTCTCCTCCCGCCCTCGGCCAACCTCGGACCACGTCCCCTTGGTCGTGGAAGCGCTCACCAAAATCCCTTCATCTCCGCGCTTTTTCTTTGAGAACGCCTGGCTCCGCGACCCTCAGTTCCTTCCCTCCACTCTTCCTTCATGGTCGAATGCTGGTCATGGGCGGTGCGCGGTGGGCTGCTTGGCAGCCCGCAAGAAGAGGTACAGAGCAGCGGCCAAGGTATGGAAAAGGCAACACAAGTTCATTCCCGCTTTCGATAATGACTGTAAATTCCTGATTGACTTGGTTGATTTTTGGGAGGAATGTCGTCCTTTATCCGATGCTGAAAACAGGCTCCGTCATGACTCGCTTCTGGCGCTGGTGGCCTCCATCAAGCGTCAGAGCGCGTACTGGAAGCACCGCGGGAAATGTTGAGCCGTCTGCGAGGGTGATGAGAACACGGGCTTCTTCCACGCAAGCGCCTCCCAGCGTAGGCGATCCAACTCCATCCGGGCCTTGGATGTGGACGGGGCTACAATCCTCGACCACGCGGGGAAGGCGGTGGCCCTCCTCTCCTTCTACTCCGAGCTCCTGGGCAGGGCGCGTTCGTCCATTTGGCGCTTCGACCTGCCGGCCCTGTACCGTGGCGCTTCTCGGGTCGACGGAGCTGCCCTGACTCGGCCGTTTTCGGCCGACGAGATCAAGGAGGCGGCGACTATGCTGGACCGCTCCAGCGCTCCTGGGCCGGACGGCCTCGGTCCGGCGTTCTACCAGGCGGCCTGGGGAGTCGTCTCCGAGGACCTGCAGCGGCTTTTCGCTTCTGTCCACGACGGGACGGCGGACCTCGACGCGATCAACCGGGCCTACATCGCCCTCCTGCCCAAGGGGGCGGGGGTGCCAACGCCGGCTGCTTTCCGCCCCGTTTCTCTCCAGAACGCGGACGTGAAAATTCTCTGCCGCGGCCTCACCTCGCGGCTGCAGCGACAGATTGGAAGCATCATCGACTGCGGTCAGTCCGGGTTCCTGGCTGGCCGGAGCATCTCGGAGAACTTTGTCTGCGCTGCCGAGGTCATTCAGTGTTGCCACAGGCGCCGCGCCCCCGTGCTCGTCTACAAGCTCGACTTCGCTAAGGCTTTCGATTCAGTAGACTGGGGTGCGCTGCGCCGAATCCTCGAGGTGCGAGGGTTCCCTGACCAATGGTGCTCTTGGCTGGATTCGATCTTCCGGTCCTCCCGATCGGCGGTGCTCCTAAACGGAGTGCCTGGGAAATGGTTCACGGTGCGCCGGGGGCTGCGACAGGGGGATCCGTGCTCGCCCTACCTCTTCCTCATCGTCGCCGACGTGCTGCAGCAGATGATCCGGCAAGACGGCGGGCTCTTCCATCCTCTTGTGGACGGAGAACCACCTCTCGTGCTGCAGTATGCGGATGATACGCTGGTTATTCTCAAGGCGGATGCCGGAGCGGCTTCCCGTCTGCGACGGATCCTCGACGACTTCGCGGCTGCCACGGGACTCACCATCAACTTCTCCAAAAGCACGCTCGTGCCCATGCATGTTCCGGCGGACGTGCTGGACATAACAGTCGGCGCCCTCGGCTGCGATGTTCAAGGGTTCCCGCAGGCCTACCTCGGGCTCCCTCTCTCCTGGGAGAAACTCTGCTTCGCGGATTTCCTCCCCATGATCGCCAAAGTCGACAAGTACTTGTCGGGGTGGCGTGCGCGCCTTCTCTCCCCTGCCGGGCGGCTCGTCCTCATCAATGCCGTCTTGGATGCTCTTCCCACGTACGCTATGGCGGCTATGTTGCTCCCTCCGGCGGTGATCAAAGTGCTTGACTCGCTGCGTCGTGCCTTCCTTTGGAACGTGGCTGAGCGCGCGTCTGGCGCCCAATGTTTGGTGGCGTGGGAGCGAGTGTGCCGGTCCAAGGCGGAGGGCGGGCTGGGGGTTCGCGACCTCGCAACGCAAAACCGGTGCCTCCTGATCAAGATGCTTCATCGACTCCATGCCTGCTGCGCATCGTCGCGATGGGCGACGTGGGTCTGGGCTGAGCTCGCGGGGCAGTCCCTCCTCTCCGTGTCGGCAGCTCGGACGACCGGGGAGCACGGCAAGGCTCTCGGCGGTCTCCTCCCGCTCTACCGCAGTCTCACGGCGGTGGAGGTCTGTGACGGGAAGCGAACATCCTTCTGGTTCGATAATTGGCTCCCATGTGGAGCTGTTGCGGCGGCCTTCCCCGCCCTCCTCTCACACGCGACTGATCGCGAGGCCACGGTGTGGTGGGTGCGCTCCCACGGGCTGAGCAGTGCTCTTGTGCCCAGGCTCACCACTGTCGGCGCGGCGGAGCGGGACTCCCTCCTGACGCTAATGGATGGGGTCGCCCCGGCCCCGGGGGACGACGTGCGGAGCTCGGTTTTGTGCCCGGGTCCTCGGGGGGGCATTGCGGCGGCCAAGGTCTACGCTCTGGAGAGGTTCGGTGGGGTGCAAGCTGCCTTCGCCGAGTTCATTTGGGGGTGCGCTGCTCCCTCTCGCGTCCGCTTCTTCGGCTGGCTCCTGACCCAGCGACGGGTGCACACGCGGGACGTCCTTCTCCGGAAAACCATCGTCGCTGCGGAGGAGGCGGCGTGTCCCATCTGCGGTGATACGCTTGAGACGGCGGATCACATGATCTTTTCTTGTCCTTTCGCGCGCGCGTTCTGGAGAACCATTGGACTCGAGGTGGCCGGACGAGGATACAATGTGGGGGCTCTACAGGACCTGGACGTTGGTGCCATGGCCGGCGAAGCTACTGCTGTGTCCTTTGTTCTGCTGTGCTGCTGGCAGCTTTGGAAGCATAGAAACGCGGTGGTCTTCCAAGGCGCGCCGCCCTCCCTTGCCCGTCTCCTCGGCTGCTGCAGGGAGGAGGCTGCCCTGTGGAGGGGGCGCTTGAAGGTGGCTGATCGGCCGTGCATTGACAGGTGGCTGCTGGTGTTCGCGTACTCCGGCTAGTTCATCTTGCTTGCCTCGGGGGAGGGCTTGTGCTCCCCCCACCCTCTCCGGCGCGGCTGTGCGTCGAGGGGTGCTGTCGCTTCTCTCCCTCCCTCTGTTAAAACCTGCCTCCCCCCGGGGGGTGATTCAATAAAAAGAAAAAGAAATTTCAGGTGGAGGGCTTTCGCCCCTCCCCCGGTGACTTCCAAAAAAAAAAAAAACTGTTCGAACGTCGACGGAATGCTAGCTCCTGCTAGCAAGCTGTACACTGAGATTTGAGATCGAGATTGGCCAAAGAGGAAATTAATCCTGACGTTGCATGTTTTTGGCAGGACCTGACGCTGGGAAGATCCCTGATGAGGGTCGGCTCGATGTTCGTGGACAACCTGAAACTGCAGCCACCATACACCGAGGCTCGCTACGGCTCGGTGCGCAAGGTGTTCGTCGTCCTCAAGGACGACAACGCCATCTTTGAGGGGTTCCAACGGTGGATGGTCCGGAACTGCCCCGTGGACGAGGTCAGGGAAATCCACGGCGCCGACCACATGGCGTTGCTCTCGACGCCGGCCGAGCTCGCGCACTGCCTCGCCGACATCGCCGGCAAGTATGCTGCTTGCATTGACGATGGTGTGGCGCCCGTTGCTCGTTGCCGGTATTAATTTTTGATTTGTCAATACTGTGGCCGTCGTTGCCGGCCTTTGTTACTGATCAATCTACAGTACGTACTGCTCTTGCTACCTCATGGTCGGGCCGGCCGATATTTTTTTTATTATTAAAAAATAGCCGCAAGTTCCAAGACATTTATATCGTACTCAATTTCAGACAGATGATGTTTCACAGGTGCTGCATGGAACTTTGTGGCTATTTTAATTTGTAATCAAAATAATGGTAGGTGAGCACCTACTCGTTGTCGATCCATTATGATCGACGTCATGGGCAGATTTCCTCTGGAGACCACAGGCCCCATTTAGAAGTGAGCTATGATATTTATATCCTATGAACAAAGAGGCTTTATTAAGAACAGTAAAACTGTGGACTCTTGATATACTCGTATTACTAATTTAAACTAGTAACATACATATGTTATTATCTTTATAGTCGGTACTAACATATGTGTGGTATCATACAAATCTTCATTTATTTAGACTCATTTTTTCTTCTGTGTTATGTTACGGCAACATATTATGTTACCGCAAACACTTCTCTTCATGATCCACTAAGTGAGCTAGATGTGTGTGTGCGCGCAAGTTTTTTTCCCTACGCCAAGGCTAGGGTTTGTCTCCTCTCTGGCGATCCCATCGCCTGAGAGTCCTCCTACCGATCGAAGATCCGTCCCTCGTAGGGTTCACGTGCTCCCGCCCCGCGCCTCTCATCCCGGTGGTCGGGGGTTACGCCTCTCCAAGGGATGATGGATTCGGTGGCCGATGCTCTGTCCGGAACGAGTAGTGGCGGCGGCGATGCCGCCAAGGCGGCAGATCTTGGTGATTTCATGGAGCAACTCCATCTGGAAGATGCAGACTTCGATGATCTGGTGATTGAAGAGGACGATCCGGCGGTGAACGAAGGCGTACGCTGGCTAGCCCTGGCTAGGGTTCATACGGCAAAAACCTTTAGCCCGACGGCGTTCTACAAGGATATGCGTGCTGCTTGGAACATGGCGAAGCCCGTGAGGTTCAGACCCGTCGGACCAAACGTCTTCGTAGTTCAGGCAGAGTGTCTCGGCGATTGGGAACGCATGGTGGATCAAGGGCCATGGCTCTTCAGGAATATGGCGGTGCTCATGGCACCATATGATGGGTTCACGAAGGTGGAGGAGGTGTCGGTGCTGTTTATGCCGATTTGGCTCCAAATTCACAAGCTACCCGAGGGCTTTTGCAAGAAGAATATAGTGGAATCTTTGTTAAGGAACTCCGGTGATATCCTAGAGATGAGGCTGAACGGGAACACACGTGGCGATTATGTGAGGTTTAGGGTGCGGCATGATATCCAAAAAACCCTAACAAAGTTTGTTAGCATTGTCAGAGGAAAGGAGAGGCAAGTGTTCTTAGTTCGCTATGAAAAGTTAGCTCGTTTCTGCAGCGTTTGTGGCCTTATTGGGCACGACTTTAAGGAGTGTGGATCCGGGGTTCATGATGAAAAGGAGAAGAAATTTGGTCCCTGACTGTATGCCGATGGCCTAAACAAAATAAGGCAGGATGAGGCTGGCAATAGCTCCGATCAGAAGCAGTTTCAGTGTTCGTCAGCAAAGGAAAAGGAAGTGGCTAAGGTTGTGGACCCAGATTTAACTGACACGGCGTCTAGTCCGTCGAAGCATGGTACCAGCAGCATGCAGGTGGATCCAGCGGCTCGGAAGAGGTTGGCCATGGAACTAGAAGTTGGGGAGGAACAAAAACAAAGCCACCTCGGGTACTTTGGCGCTGACTCAGGGTCTGGGGGAAGATGGAGGAGACCAAGCTTCTCCGACTAACAGCTCAAACATCAAGAGAGCAAAGGTTACTGCACCGAAAGTGTCTGAAGAGAAATCGGCGGCCTCCTTCGAGGAGGACCACCGGGTCCA